>NC_054703.1:34589453-34598879 GCF_016097555.1 Gigantopelta aegis
GGATGTGACGTCATTAGATATTTTAGTCCAAAATATAAAGCTTTAGAATAAGGCTCTTCAGTGTGAGAATAATATCCATCTGTACAAAGCTGCTGATGACGTGTACAACTACAACATACCGACAGTGCAAGAAGGTTCTTCACAAAACAGGTTTCTCCTTATGTCTTCAATCTGAGCACTTTCGTCTTGTTCCTAAAAAAAAGGACAATTTAATTTGGTTACAACAACAACAACAACAACAACAACAACTACTACTACTACTACTACTACTACTACTACTACTACTACTACTACTACTACTACTACTACTACTACTAATAATAATAATAACAACAAACAACAACAACAACAGAACATATGTTATTTGTTTCCCTAGTAGTAATTATTTATATTACTTGCAGGTAATATGGTAATGACCTTTTGATATGTATTACGATGTGAGAGGATCGTATATATCGTTTTCCCCATCCCACAATAATACAAAGTACCCTTTTTAATTTAGAAATGCCATTTTTCTATCAGAAGAGAACCCTCTTTAGTTGTGCCCTGATTGGGAGGGGGTGTCTTGTTTAGGCTATGTACGGCCCATGATAGTGACATGGCTAATGAAACAAACAAAAAAGGATGCACCAAGAAGCATCTATATATAACATCATAATGACTAAATAACAAGGGCACAACTTGGGAAGCCACGTCATGGTATGACGTCGCTTCTCAAAATAACGTCATTGATTGGTCACATGGTTACACTGAGAACGATGAGGAGTACCTGATAAGGGATCATGGAAGCAACCACGACTTTGTCTAACATCCTTTCAACTCTACCATGTGCAGTGATACGATTTTGATATCGAAATACGGCTTTATTTCAGGCATTATATTTGTTGGGTATACAATTGTTATGCAAATGAGTCCAAGCTGCGGAGAGATCTAGTACATACGAACCATAGCATACGGACGGAATTGTTCAGGAACATTCTCTGACATCTGTCGGTTGGCCAGCTGTTCAGAGAATGATGGTCTGGGGAAACACGCGTTCTCTTCATTGTGCGACCCAAACAATCGATAATGCTGAAGCCATCTGGAAAGAGAGAAACATTCTTATTCTTCGACCCTTGTTAGAGATGTTGACTTTTTTTTTTAATGAGTTGTTCAGTATTTTACTTTATTAGTTTTTACTAGAGATTTATTTTTTTCACTTTCGTTTTTTCTTTAAAGTACAAACAAAAACGTCCATTCAACTAACATCATTTTCAGTCTAAAGGAGACAATGACATTATATTAATTTCGTTTCGGTTTTTTTCTTCTCGTTTTGAAACCAATTGGTCAAAGGCCGTGGTATGTGTTTTCCTGTCTGTGGAAAAGTGCATATAAAAGACCCCTTTCTGCATTAAGAACATGTTGCGGGTTTCCTCTGATAATTATGTGTCAAAATTACCAAATGTTTGACATCCAATAGCTGATGATTAATAAATCAATATTCTCCAGTGGTGTCGTTAAACAAAACATATTTTAACTATTACCTAGGCATCTGAGCTTTAGTCAGTGGGCCATCTGACTTGGGCATGGATCTCGGG
Source organism: Gigantopelta aegis (assembly GCF_016097555.1). Classification (NCBI taxonomy): domain Eukaryota; kingdom Metazoa; phylum Mollusca; class Gastropoda; order Neomphalida; family Peltospiridae; genus Gigantopelta; species Gigantopelta aegis. The sequence continues at coordinate 34,591,031 of NC_054703.1, forward strand.
ATCCTACCCATTGAACTCGCTCTGGGTGGGAACCAGTGCCTGGATGCGAACCCAGTACGTACCAGTCTTAAGTCTACCTACCATATACTTAGCTAAACCGCTACACCAGCGAGGCCGGTATTTCTATTACCTCTGCATCTGACCTTTCGTCAGTGGACCTTCTGGCTTGGACATGGATCTCGGGAACTTATGCTGCTCCATCTGCCGAATCTCCTCTTTGCAAGGCGAGTGGTCGATGTTGCTCTGACTCCGCAGGGCTTGGCGTCTCTCCTTCTGGGGAGACAGTCTGGACAGCAGACACGTCAACATCTCGCTGTCCGGAGAGGAAAGACCTCCGTAAACCAGACCCGCGGGTTGCTTGCTTGGGGAAGGGAAATCGAAAGTCTGGCTTCTTAAATGGGGATAACCGAAGGCCGGTTGACGTGGAAGGCTGACATTGGGCGATGGTTCACATGCCATGTAGTTGGTGCAGTGTGATTCTGACCTTTTAGCTGGCCTCCAGCAAGGTACGCCAAACTGACTGTTCCCGCTCAAAGTCTCTCTGTTCCAGTCGTATTGTGACATGAGATTTATTCCCCTTTGAGGGAAAACATTATCTTCGTCTCTTCCCATGTTGTTAGAGTTGTTATACACGCCCCTGGAATATAAAGGCATTCGGCTCCTTTCGTCGTGCTTTTCCGCCTGGCCTTGGGAAACTTCGGGGAAGATGAAGACGGATTTCTGTTGGTCTTTCGCAGCCGCTACGTTCTGCATCCTGAGGCTAGATGGAGCTGTGTCCGATTTCAGACGTTTCGGTGACGTCACTGCTGATTCGAAACTAAATCTGCAATGTGCCTTTTCCGGTGGCGGAGTCATCGGTATGATGTTGTCGCGGAGACAGGGTTGTGAAGTCGATGACATCATTCTTGGAGACTGAGGTGGGGGTCGCGAGCTGAGAACCTGAAACCCGACTCCGCTCTGAGATGATGACGTAACGAACTGCATGTCTAAACATTTGCCAGGTTGCCCGGGTTTTGATTGGTTCTCGTCGCTTGCGTCAGACGACAGTTGGCGTTTAAATTTTGGCTTCGGGGGATCCTGTAGAGCAATTGGTTGAATTGCTTCAAAACCTTGTTCTTTTTAAAAGAAAATAAAGAATTTTGGTGTTGTGTACACAATGTGTAAGACATTCTAGAATTTGCACGCGCACGCGCGCGCGCGCGCACACACACACACACACACACACACACACACTCACACACACATGCGCACACAGTGAATGTGTGTGCAAGAGAGAGAGAGAGAGAGAGAGAGAGAGAGAGAGAGAGAGAGAGAGAGAGAGAGAGAGAGAGAGAGAGAGAGAGAGAAAGAGAGGTGGTCGGTGAGAAAATGCAAATATTGAGAAATCAACATTTTGTTTATATAAGTACATATAAAACTCTTAACCACTTCGTCAGTGACCGTTTAAGGGGAGATATCAATCTCGCTTCCCATCACTCCCCCAAGACTAGTTCAAGAGGAGCCATTCTCAATTGTATGTATCAATATGGTAATATATTAAATGTCTGCCCATAATCTAATTTAAGGAGCAAATAATCTGACTATTGAATACAGAAGCTTTTTAGTTTGCTTTGTTTTGTGTATGGTGGTTTTGTGTGTGTGGTTTTTGTTGTTGTTTTTTCGTGGAGAGTATTGCAGTTTACATTACCTGTCGTCTGCTTTCTCTCGCTGGCGGCAAACAGCTGACGTAAAACTCTGTCACTGGTCTCTCTGTCCATCTGTGACAGAAGAACATCCAGAGCGCTCTGTTGTCCTGCAACGCTACCCAGCATATTCTGGGATCCCAGCTGGACGTTACTTTCTCCGGACGAGCCAGGCATTGCGTCACCCGGGGGCAAGGACGCGGATGAATGGCTTTTGGAATTCTGGGGTGAAGGTCGTTGAGGGTCACGTGACATCCTGTATCCTTGACGATGACTGGCAATAGGGAATGATGGTTTAGGTATCTGGTTGTGAGGGTATATGACACTGTAGTCTAGTCCAGGGTATTGCTCAGACTCCTAAACAGAAAACCCCCCAAAACAGAATGTGTTTGTAAATACTGTGTGCAGGAGCAGAAGGAATTTTGACAAACATTGCACCAAATAATAATCAAAATGCATGATGTATTAATGAATTCTGTCCATATGCGTCCATATGTCACAATTACCAAATGTTTTACATCCAACAGCTGATGATTAATACATCACTCAACTCTATTGCAGTTTAAGGCGGAAACACGTGTGTGTGTGTGGTGGGGGGGGGGGGGGGGGGGGGGGGAGTTGCAATTTCCTGCATTCTACAAGTAAAATTCATCTCTGCCTTAAGATTTACTACAAATAATATTTTTTATTCAGAATTATTGAGGGGGGTTAGGGCCCCTCCCTGAGCTCCCCAAGCTCCACCGTGCCTGCATACCCAGTAATAAGAAAGTTCCATTTTGAAGTTGTCGTGACCTTCTGCCACATAGGAATACAAAAGAACAACGTGATATAAACCTGCATAAAAAATAACAGAGAAATATCTGCATATATAGATCCAGTGGTTTACCATTTAAAAAAAAGAGAAGCTATTTTTCATTTAGAGTATTTTGTGTGATAAATGTTTGTTTTTATAATGATCTCATGTTTTTCACATATGTTTAGTTTTTTTGTGTGTATTTTTTGTGTGGGTTTTTTTTCGTGTTTGTGTTTTGTTTAGTTTTTAGTTGGGGTTACATCTAATCGATTTCATGATGTATTTTAATTACTATAATATTTTAATTATTCTAATTACCAGTATTTGTTGACATTTTAGGGTAAGCCCGTTGGAACGCCTGATTCGAATACATATTTCCGTGTGATACGAGAACACAATGTTAACGCTATGTTTACAGCACCCACAGCATTGCGGGTAATCAGAGGAGAGGTGAGTCTATCACACTAGCGGGTCAATTGGAGTCTAGGGCTGTTACAGAAATGAACGTTTGTAGGGGTGCTCTGTCTTCCAGTCTCGGAAGAATAAAACTACACTCACATAATAAAACTAAATAATTTCCCACTAATTTGTATAAATTCCAGTATACCACAAGGCATACAAAAATTTCTAGTTTCTTCATCTATGTCACAAATGATAACACAGATGATAATTTTTGGAATAGTGAGTGAACTAAGTACAAGATAAATATTACTTAATGGGAATAAGTGGCTACAGATATGCAATAATGTAAAGATCCCACTGTCATGGACATACAGCCCAGATAGCTGAGGTGTGTGCACAGGAAAGCATGCTTGAACCTTAATTATATAAAGCACGAAAATAAGTTGAAATGTACAGGGATGTGAGATCTATGCACAAACACGTAGATGCGCTTTTCCATTTCGTCTAAAAAAACAAAAACATGATATTCAATACTGTTGACCACACAAGGTTCATTTGCATGTTTTCACGGTTTCAAGTTTATGATGTGTGCCTTATATTATAAGTTATAACCAGTTTAGATTTGTTAGCATTGAATGCAATTTTTGGCAGTTCCAGGGGTTGCAAACAACAATTTTTGTTCTGGACCCCTGCTGCAGTAAGCTTTTTTGTTCCAGCCCTCTCACATCCCTGAATGTAAAGATATTATATTGAAAATTTAGTTTGTAAGGTTCGTAGTGTTATGAATATGAAACATAATTTGTAAAATGTCATTTTTACAGGGCATAATAATTCATGCACACCATTGTCCTGTTTGAGGGTCTGTTACGCCAAATTAAATTGACATCCATTTGATCAGTTATATGTGGTGAAACTATTTACATGTAGCTCACTGTACAGGTTTGTATTTTACTGTCGGCAAAACATCGTATCTCAACTCACAAAGCACGACGTTGGTTTATTCACACCTTCATATTTACATGTAGCTCACTGTACAGGTTTGTATTGTACTGTCGGCAAAACATCGTATCTCAACTCACAAAGCACGACGTTGGTTTATTCACACCTTCATATTTATATGCAGCTCACTGTACAGGTTTGTATTTTACTGTCGGCAAAATGTCGTATCGCAAGTCACAAAGCATGACGTTATTTTATTCACACTTTAACTTATACATGTAGCTCACTGTGCTGAACATGGCAATTTAATATTATTAAAAGTATTTTCTCATAAAGTTGCAATCTCATATCAATATTACCAATGCAACATATAAACAGAATAAACAAATAATTAGTTGTGATAAACTTTATGAGTTATCAGTATTGCATTGCTTATGGTTTGAACATCGATGGTGAGCAATAACCTGCTCATCTGAAATTATGTCGGAGATGAACTGCTCTCAGGGTCATATTCACAGTAATTGTGAGTAAAATAGGTACATCGGCCTTTGATGAGGCAAGCCATGTTTCCGTATAACACGGAAATTGTTTTACACAAGCACACACACACAAGTGAGAACAATTGCCTGTGTCAGACCATAAAGTCTTGCCTGTTATCCTTAGCTGCCTTCATACACTGGCCTCGGTGGTGTTGTGGTTAGCCATCGGACATAAGGCTGGTAGGTACTGGGTTCGCAGCCCGGTATGGGCTCCCACCCAGAGCGAGGTTTAACGACCCTTTGGGTAGGTGTATGACCACTACACACTCTTCTTTCTCACTAACCACTAACAACTAACCCACTGTCCTGGACAGACAGCCCAGATACAGGGATAGCTCTGGGTGTATAGAAAAGTTCGCCATATTATCTAATGAACTCCAATAATTGCAGAAACGCACCATTATTTTCAACAAAATATCAACCATAGCAGGAAATTCTTTCGCCACATTAAAATAAAATTTGCCAGTTATGTTTAAAATTCGCAATTGGCGAACTTGGCGAGTGGCAGAGCTAACCCTGAGATAGCTGAGGTGTGTGCCCAGGACAGTGTGCTTGAACCGTAATTGGATATAAGCAAATTTTAGGATAGTCTCTTTAATACAAGTTACAAGGTTTAGTATTTAATTTATATTTATCTTAAATATATCTTCATATATCACAGCATTAACACCAGTCCTTTCATCTGCATACCTTCATAACATAATCTTCCTTTGTTATGTTATGTTCTGTTTATTACTTTTCTTGTACAGGTTAAAGATTTTGATGAAATATTTCTACAAGAAAAATATATTAGATAATGGTAACTCTTTCATACTCTTGTAGTAGTTTTCGGTGTTGAATTTGGTTCTGTTTTTATTTCCGCCTTGTTGCTCATGTTTTGTTGGCATTATGTACTAAGTGTTAACATTTCGTCATTGTGTAGAGGATCAGTTAATATTTTTTATATAATAATTATCAGAATGTACATTGATGTCATTGTGCTTTGGAGAACTTTTGATGCAAAATACTATTGACAAAGCCAGTGTTTATGCATGATAATTTTAATTTTAGTTAATTAGCATATATATTAAGTAACTGGTGGGTATTAAGTGTATGATTACCAGTATTTGAGTAAATGAGAACATTAATTTAACCAATTTTATTTACATGTGGGTTTTTTTTATGTTGTGCATCTGTCATTGATGTTAACTTTGCATGGTCCGATGTTCCTTTGTACTTCATTGTTGTTATTAATTAATTAATTTGTTCGTTCAATAATTTGTTCATTCATTCATTCATTCTTTCATTTTAAAATGTTTATGTAGAACACAGAAAATATTTAAATTAATATTATGTCTTCTTTAAAGTTGTTTTCTCTTATAATAGTTGTTTTTACAGGTTTTTAATGTTTTTTGTTTTTCAAATTGTTTATTAATATTTCATTTTGGTGTTTAGTATTTTAATGTACCATGTATTGTAATATAATGAATATAATCATGGCTGCCAGCTTTTATCATGTGTTATGTAGTTCACTGTAGTTCTAGTTTTAATGTGTCTTAGTGTGAGTCGTATACTCAGTTATCTCACTACCTACCTGAGTTGTGTGGGACATAGTTCACTGTAGTTCTAGTTTTAATGTGTCTTAGTGTGAGTCATATACTCAGTTATCATGTGTTATGTAGTTCACTGTAGTTCTAGTTTTAATGTGTCTTAGTGTGAGTCGTATACTCAGTTATCATGTGTTATGTAGTTCACTGTAGTTCTAGTTTTAATGTGTCTTAGTGTGAGTCGTATACTCAGTTATCTCACTACCTACCTGAGTTGGGTGGGACTTAGTTCACTGTAGTTCTAGTTTTAATGTGTCTTAGTGTGAGTCGTATACTCAGTTATCATGTGTTATGTAGTTCACTGTAGTTCTAGTTTTAATGTGTCTTAGTGTGAGTCATATACTCCGTTATCATGTGTTATGTAGTTCACTGTAGTTCTAGTTTTAATGTGTCTTAGTGTGAGTCGTATACTCAGTTATCATGTGTTATGTAGTTCACTGTAGTTCTAGTTTTAATGTGTCTTAGTGTGAGTCATATACTCAGTTATCATGTGTTATGTAGTTCACTGTAGTTCTAGTTTTAATGTGTCTTAGTGTGAGTCGTATACTCAGTTATCATGTGTTATGTAGTTCACTGCAGTTCTAGTTTTAATGTGTCTTAGTGTGAGTCGTATACTCAGTTATCTCACTACCTACCTGAGTTGGGTGGGACTTAGTTCACTGTAGTTCTAGTTTTAATGTGTCTTAGTGTGAGTCGTATACTCAGTTATCTCACTACCTACCTACGTTGGGTGGGACTTAGTTCACTGTAGTTCTAGTTTTAATGTGTCTTAGTGTGAGTCATATACTCAGTTATCATGTGTTATGTAGTTCACTGTAGTTCTAGTTTTAATGTGTCTTAGTGTGAGTCATATACTCAGTACTGTTATCTCACTACCTACCTGAGTTGGGTGGGACTTAGTTCACTGTAGTTCTAGTTTTAATGTGTCTTAGTGTGAGTCGTATACTCAGTTATCTCACTACCTACCTGAGTTGGGTGGGACTTAGCTCAGTGATACAGCGCTCGCTTGATTCGGTAAAACGTATTTTAAAAGAAGAACAACAAGGAAAGAGCCCATTATAGTAGAGTTAAGACAATGACAGCACAAATAAAACAATACATACAGTTAAAATATTACACATAAATCATCTCATAGTATATAAAACAATACGATACATACAGTTAAAATATTACACATAAATCATCTCACAGTATATAAAACAATACGATACATACAGTTAAAATATTACACATAAATCATCTCACAGTATATAAAAGGGATTTTCTATTTTTAAAGTGACAGACCCTAGTTTTTAAACACTACGAAGTATTTAAAAAAAAAAAAAACCCGCCGTTTTTTGATCATTTATTATTTTGAATATTCATTTGCGTGCACTGAAGTGGTTCTGGTCATTCAGATTATTATAATACCTCAAAATGCATTTTTCATAATTCTAAAAACGCACGTGCGTCTAAGAAGTAATAGTTATCGAGAAAAGCTCTAGTCTATTTTTGGATGATATTGTCCTTTTTTCATCACAAACTTTAGCTTCTTTCTATTATAACCTTATCCACATGTATTGTAGGTTTGTAGATTAACTACAGTTTGTCCATTTTCACGAGCTAAAACTAGGGTCTGTGATTTCAAGAATGTTCTACATACGTGTATTGCCTTGCTAAAGAATAACACTGAACCTCAAATTTTATACATGTAATTTCTAAAAAGGTGCAGTGGTCTTGATTTTTGACAGAAAGCTTGTTCACAGTTATTCCCCTCACCTGTAAAGCCTGATTTAATTAACTTCGTGCTTCAATATCATAGGACTTTCAATCACGCTAATCCTGGGCACACATCTCCGTTAATGGACTTATTCCAGAACTCGGGGTTACTTGAGTGGTAGTTGTTACTGTTTAGAAGAGAGAGAGAGA
>NC_054703.1:34599079-34601579 GCF_016097555.1 Gigantopelta aegis
GAGCTATAGGTTTCTTGGGCCGGAATTGGAATGAAAGTGAAGGGGAGAATGAGAGACATTTTGATAGCGGTTTCAAAAATAATGATTTAGACAGGTGTGGTGTGTGGTGTTAAAGGTTGTTTTCAATATAACGGCACCACTAGAGCACATTGATTTATTAATCGTCGGCTATTGAATGTCACGCAGTTGGTAATTCTGACTCGTAGTCATCAACCCGCTACATGCTGTGACTAGTTTCTCTAAAATTAGTGTAATTTAATGCTACACAGAATCCTTTTACGGAAATCAGTGGACCATCATAAATATCCAGCCAAATTACGCCCACACAACCACCCATCACACTATCGCTTTTTTGTACTACCCCATACACTTAGTATCCGGATTCCATACAAATCGTTTTATTATTTAAAAAGTCGCCCACAAACAATTGTCGAACTGTTATGAGGATAATACTGTTTAAAAATACAGGATAATTTTTTTTGCAGAATTGCGTCTTTCTTCCTTATAGGTTAATCGCTAGACGGTTAAAAGAAGCATTCATTTGTAGCCCGACCCTTTCTATTATCGGTGGGGCGAGACGTAGCCCAGTGGTACAGCATTCGCTCGATGCGCGGTCGATGTGGGATCGATTCCCGTCGGTGGGCCCATTGGGCTATTTCTCATTCCAGCCAGTGCAACACGACTGGTATATCAAAGGCCGTGGTATGTACTACCCTGTCTGTGAGATGATGCATATAAAAGATCCCTTGCTGCTAATTGAGTGCGTCGTTAAATAAAACATGTCTTTTTTTATATTATCGACATTTCTCTATTTACGTTTCCTGTTTTTTTTCGTTGAACATGGTGGCAAGACGTATGTTATACACCTAAGGCGATTGCGTCGTAGGATCGAACCACCCAGTGGACCCTTTCTCTGATTGTTTTTTTCCCGTCCCAACCAGTGTTCCACGACTAGTATATCAAAGGCCGTGGTGTATGTTGTCCTGTCTGTGGGAAAGTGCATATAACAGATCCCTTGTTGCTCGCTAATGGAAATAGATAGTGGGTTTCCAACACAGTGACTACCACCATAACCATAACCAACATCTTCGTCGACAGCAGTAGCATCATCCAAATTAAATGCGTGTGACGTCACTTGATATTGAGTCTGGACTCTAAACGTTTTACAAGCACGGGCCCGGATCTATGTACCCCGAAACAGCGAACACGAATCTTCATTAGCTATAAACACAAGTCTATAAATGCAACCCCTGAATGATGTAACGAGTGACCTGTACCCAGAACTACATATAAGGCCGAACCTCGAGTGGTTTACCAAGTGTTTACACTGTTATCTCATACACGATACGAAGAACATTTCAAGTGAAGAAACCAGCTCTGGGGGGTAAAACACTGTGTATCGCCCGTCATACACACCCGTGTAATCACCATGCATATCACGATAAACATACCAAGAGCTGCTCAGTCTGATTACCGACCTAGGCGGCGTCGTGGTTAAGCCATCAAACACAATGCTGGTAGGTACAGGTTTCACAGCCCGGTCCCGGCCTAGGCGGCGTCGTGGTTAAGCCATCGGACACAAGGCTGGTAGGTACAGGGTTCACAGCCCGGTACCGGCCTCAGCGGGGTCGTGGTTAAGCCATCGGACACAAGGCTGGTAGGTACAGGGTTCACGGCTCAAAGGGTAAGTGTAAGACCACTACACCCTCTTGTCTCTCACTAACTCCTAACCACAAACAACTAACCTACTGTCCTGGACAGACAACCCAGATAGCAGAGGTGTGTGCTCAGGACAGCGTGCTTGAACCGTAATTGAATATAAGCAAGAAAATAAGTTAAAATGCAAAAATCAATCTAATTGGACTCGTGGGTGGTGGGGGAAATGTGGGTGGTGGTGGGAACTGTGGGTGGTGTGTGTATGTGTGTGTGGGGGGGGGGGGGGGGACTGTCTAGGACGGAGGTAGCTAAGTCGTAGTGAGGTCGCGGGATCGACTGTCCTTGGTGCACACAGGTGTTGTTTTGTCCCAACGAGTATCGCCTGGCTGGTATATCCAAGATTATGGTAGGTGCTGTCCTATGTTGGGAACGACATATAAAGGTCCACTTGATGCTTTATCGGTAGGAGTAGCCTATTTGGCCGTAGTGGATTATTATTTTTTTGTCTCTGTCTTTGCGTTACTTTCTCTTTCTTTCCACTCCATTTATCTCTCCCTCTCTCTCCGTTTCTTTCTCTTGTCCTTTGTCTCTCCATTTCTGTATCTCTCTCTCTCTGCTCCACCCCCTCTCTCTCTCTCTCTCTCCTCTCTCTCTCTCTCTCTCTCTCTCTCTCTGCTTTCCTCTCTTTCTTTCTTTTTCTCTCTCTCTCGCTCACTCGCCTCCTCTCTCTCTCTCTCTCTCTCTCTCTCTCTCTCTATCTGTGTGTGTGTCTGTCTGTCTCTCTCTATCTCTCCGTCTGTCTGTCTGTCTGTATGTCTGTCTCTCTCTCTTTCTTTCTCTCTCT
>NC_054703.1:34606579-34624029 GCF_016097555.1 Gigantopelta aegis
TACCCGTGAGCCATTGTCCGACGGTTTAGCGGGGTGTCCAGGGGTCGCCGGTCGACGAGAGATAACGATTGCCACCATTATTGGCAGATAATTAAAGTTGTTACTGTTTCAACTATGGGTTTACCGATGGGCGCGATAACATTTAGATACGTGGTTGAGGACACGACAAATGATGATCGTAGAAGCGAGGTTCCGCTTAGAGGAGATGCTAGAAGTCGTGGGGTTGAAGGGAAGAAAGGAATGTTGGCAGTGGTGGCGTGATAGTTAGGTAATCGGTCTTTCTGCTGATATAAAATTTTGTAGGTGCTGAGTTGGCAATCCGGTATCTGCTCCTAACCTCAGTAACAGTTGTAGGTAAAAGAGGTGTAAGAAAAAAAATGTAGCAGGTTTCTTCTCTAAGACTATATGTCAGAATTACCAAATGTTTGACATCCAATAACCGATGATTAATAAACCAATGTGCTCTAGTGCTCTTTTAAACAACTTTAACAAACTCAGGATTGTTCCTTTTGTCAAATCTCCTTTATTAGCGGTACACATAAACTTAAACGTGCAAACAGTCTGCCAGGAGTAGTATCAATATTCAAAATTACCAAGCAGACTGACCTAGACTGCAATATGCTAATATTTAAATACAATGCAGGACGAAGTGCAAATCCAGGTAATGGGGACAATAGACAGCATTCGATACTTCACACGCGGTTTGGGTTGTTGTTGGTTTTGTACACTGACACATACTTGTGTACTGAATAGTGGCGTAGGGAAGGAGAGGGGGCGTAGGGAAGGGGAGGGGGCACGGGGCCCATACCCCCAATGAAACTTTTTTTTTACTGTATTAAATTTTAGAAAATCATACATACATACATACATACATACATACATACATACATACATACAGGCATACAGACATACAGACATACAAAACAGAAATTGTTTTGTTTAACGACACCACTAGAGCACATTGATTTATTAATCATCGGCTATTGGATGTCAAAGATTTTGTAATTTTGACATATAGTCTTAGAGAGGAAACCCGCTACATTGTTATAGTAGCAAGGAATCGTTTATATGCACAACCCCAAAGACAGGATAGCACATACCACGGCCTTTGATATACCAGTTGTGAATGCACTGGCTGGAACGACAAAATAGCCCAACGGGCGCACTGACGGGGATCGATCCTAGACCGACCGCTCAACAAGCGAGCGCTTTACCACTGGGCTACGTCCCGCACCTACATACATACATACATACATACATACATACAATATATAGATATTCATACATCAATACATACATACAATATATATATTCATACATCATACATATAGATATCATACATCAATACATACATACATACACACATACATACACATACATACAAACATACATACAATATATAGTATTCATACCTCACTCCATACATACATACATACAATATATAGATATTCATACATCAATACATAATACATACACCACACCCAATTCTTCCCACTGTAAGTCTTTTCACACATGCCAACACCTTTAAAGGCATTTTGTTAAATCGCAGAAGTATTAGATTTCACAGGAAATTCGAGTAACAAACAGAATTTCAATGAGCTTGTTCACTTTTATGTAGTGCCTTTAAAACCTAGGGGATATTCAAAAACGCGTTTTTTTTTAGAAAAATTAATCTGAAACTGTTACGAGAGGAATTAGAAAATCACTTTTAGGGCAAATGAGACTATAAAACATACAAAACTTCAGCATAACCAATCACCGCAAATAAACACGGCTCCTATACTACTTGTGCAAAACCGGTGTAGGACCTCAAAACTTACTTAAAACGCAGTTCGACTTTCAAAGTCAACAGACCAAAATTGATATCAAATTCGGACAGACATGAACTGTGATTCGAAAAGTAGTATATCTACACCTGTAATTTATGTAAAAAACAGTACGTCGGACAAACGCAAAACAAATGAGAATTTAGAGCAGTTTGTACACAATACATACATACCCCCTTACAACTTACGTTAGATGAAAAATTTTGAAATACATGAACAACCCCGATACTTGGTTACATATGGAGACTTCTGGATACACACCAAAACAGCCATTTGGAATCGTGAATCTGGATAGCTCAGAACGCATCGTGGTTAGTCTGCAATGTACGGGCGATTCGGTGCCAAAGGTTCGAGTCTCAGCAACGGCATGGGCCAATCTGTGAGGCCAGAAAGGATTTAATTATCCCCTGCGCCAGTGCGTTAATATCTATGTATGTAACAGTCAACCTCGACATACATACAATATATAGATATTCATGCATCAATACATACTAGTCAGTGCTAGGTCTGCCAACTGTGTCATGCACGTAAGCGGATCCTGTGACAGAAAGGATTTAATTATCACCCGCGTGGCTTGTAGGCCACACGCATGTGGTTGGATTATGAAGCATTCTTTTTATGGATAAATACAATATATAGATATTCATACATCAATGCATACATACATAGTATGGTTTGCCTCCCCCCCCCCCCCCCACCCCCACTCCCTACACACAATATGGGTTGGCCCCCAAACATAAAATCCTGGCTACGCCAGCGTTACTAAACTAAGGTGAACAACACTAAATCGAATACTAGCGTGTTACTGCTACACCAGCATTAAAAATAATATACACTAACCCAGTGTGGTAGAAATATTTTTATCATCATCATCATCATCATCATCACCATCATCACCATCTCCATCATCACCATCATCATCACCATCATAACCATCATCACCATCATCATCATCACCATCATCACCATCTCCATCATCATCATCATAATCATCTCCATCATCATCATCAACATCATCATCAACATCATCATTACTATCATCATCATCATACTCATATTCATGTTCATTATTATATTGATGATCATCACCATAAATAAAATCATCATCATCGTCATCAGCATCATCATCATCATCATCATAATAATTTAAAAAAACCCAACTAAATAATAATAATCATCTTCATCAACGTCGTCATCATCACCATCAACTTCTTCTTCTTCTTCTTCTTCTTCTTCTTCTTCTTCTTCTTCTTCCTCTTCATTGCCTGTCATGTTCATCAAATAGTACACTAACCACTACGGATTGTTCTCTCAGTTCCCAGAAAAACCCCACAACAAAAACCCCAGCAAAGAAACAAAAAAAAGTCTTATTTCTTGAGATGAACAACGGCATCATACCTGCCTACCTGGCATTCTATATCAACGTGTGCGCTATTCTAAACGGACGTCAGCACGTTTATCCATCATTTGTTTTTCTATCTAGGACATTCCTTAACGCATTTGCACATTCACGATTAATTTAAATAGATTCCATATACCCGGGCCACACTTTGCCGCATCTGCTTTGTGTGCTGGCGGGTTTTGTCCCGGTGTATTTCTCTAGTATTTCACATTTATTAGCCATATACATACCTTCATCGTAAATTAATATCATCTTATAGCGGAATCGGGCTACCCGTGGCTATCGTATATCGCACAAACAGGATCTCTTTACCCCCCTGGGAGTCAAATATCTTATAAAAACATGCATCACACCGGCCACAATGGACACGTTGTCACATAACGGTAGACGTCTGCGCGGGAACAAAAAAATAAAATGGCGGACTAACGGGAACGCTTTGTGAGACGTGTGTTCGTGCGTGTCGCTCTTTGGCCTGTTTTCGTACACAACCATTAAGATGCATAAAGGGGTGTCATTACCCCCAGTCGGTCTGTTAGAGTTACGGTTAATAGAACTCTTTAAAAAAGAAGATGAAGATTCGTAGTTGTTTTTGTTGTTTTTTGTTTGGTGCGCACAAAGATGGGAGGATACAAAGACTTACAAAGGCGTAATGGGAGTAATGCGGATGAATACTATCCGTCTCTTGAGAAGTACTGGTAATTGCAAGTCATTGTAAAGCTTGCAGATTAAATTTTAAACTATTTTTATAACAGGATTTCTTATTTTTAAAACTAAAATAAAAAAATAAAATTATCCGTGTTCTTTGATGAAGGGCTGATAGTAACCATTATGTTTTACGATTTATGGACTTTTTCTGTCCTTTTAACCTATTTTCGTCCTTATATCCAATTAAGGTTCAAGCACGCTGTCCTGGGCACACACCACAGCTACCTGCGCTGTCTTTCCAGGGTAGTGGGTTAGTTGTTAGTTGGTTAGTGGTTAGTGAGAGAGAAGAGGATGTAGCGGCCTTACACCCATTGAGTCGTTAAAACTCGTTCTGAAAGAAAGATCCCTTGCTGCATTAGAAAAATGTAACGGGTTTCCTCTGATGACTACATGTCAAAATTATCACCAAATGTTTGACATCCAGTAGTCGATGATTAATAAATCAATGTACTTTAGTGATGTCGTTAAACAAAACAAAACTTTACTTTACTTTTATGTCTGTCTGTGTGTGTGTGTGTGTGTGTGTGTGTGTGTGTGTGTGTGTGTGTGTGTGTGTGTGTATGTATGTCTGTGTGTGTGTCTGTGTGTGTGTGTGTGTGTGTGTGTCTGGCTGGCTGGCTGGCTGGCTTAGTTGGTAGTGGTTACTGAGAGAGAAGTGGGTATAGTATTCTTACACCTACCCAATGAGTCATTAAAACTCGCTCTGGGTGGACGCCGGTACTGGGCTGCGAACCCAGCACCTACCAACCTTATGTCCGATGGCTTAACCACGACACCACCTAGACAGTTATAATTTTATTATATATTAATTTTCATTTTTTGTACGATCCCCTCCAAACCTCCCCCAAAGTTCAATTGGCATTCCGCGTCATGTCATTGGCCCCCTCCCCCCTAAATGGATTTTCTGGATACGCCACTGCCCCAGACAGGTGGATAAGTGTAAAACTGTCAACGTATTCCTGCGCTGTCCGCTGACGAACACTGGGTGTTTAATAGTGCGTCTAGTTGTGTTGAAAAGAACCGACGTACAGGTGTCGGGGCGGCTGGGTAACCCACCTGACTGCCAGCACCACAATACGTACTCGAACAGGAACATAAACACCTCCTTCACAACGCTGACTTTACAGGGACCGAGCGTTAAAAATACAGCTTTAGTGGCTATCTACCTGGCTTACTATATAGATAGGTGGATAGAGAAAAAAAGAAGAAATGTTTTATTTAACGACGCACTCAACACATTTTATTTACGGTTATATGGCGTCAGACATATGGTTACGGACCACACAGATTTTGAGAGGAAACCCGCTGTCGCCACTACATGGGCTACTCTTTCCGATTAGCAGCAAGGGATCTTTTATTTGAAGACATACATTGCATATACAAATAAAATGAAATTGTAAAAACATAAATTTCAGCCATGGGACTTAAGAATGTGCATAATTTGTTTACAGAAAATTGCTAGCTTTCTGAGAACACCAGGTTTTTTTTTACTGTCAAATAGCATTCTAAATTTTTAAACATTTGGTCTAGACTGGCAACACTTTGGCAGAAGTTTTGTTCTTTTATCTTTGAAAAAAGGACAACACATTATATAATGAAATTCATCACCAATTTGTCATTTGTACACAGAAAGCATGTTCTATTCGTTAAAGTTATTATTTTCCATTTGCCTTTTACAGTGGGAAGATAATGATTCTAGAGTCTCTCTCTCTCTCTCTCTCTCTCTCTCTCTCTCTCTCTCTCTCTCTCTCTCTCTCTCTCTCTCTCTCTCTCTCTCTCTCTCTCTCTCTCTCTCTCTCTCTCTCTCTCTCACACACACACACACATGACGAAATAGCTATATATTAGACACCTAATAGCCATATTTTAATATGTGCTGACGTGCCATCAAAATACCATTTCTTCATTTTGTTCTCCACTTACTCCAACCCCTAGACTCTGTTTTGTTGATCGGCCCCTTACTACGTGTGCTCCTTGATGTCAGACATAACGGGACTGCTGGTACCTGCACAAACACCTCCCCGCGGTGCCGTAACGGTACTGGAGGGTTTTTACTTATACCAGGTAACTGGTGCATGCAGTGTTTATAGTGTTTTCAACAATAGGTGCTAAGACGAAGACCCGGTAACTGGAAACTGTCGGTAACAGAGCTAGCACGTTTTCCCAAGGAGACAAATCGTGGACAATAGTTCCTCAAGGTGATGTCCTGGTCGACCCTTTTCAGGGGTGTACAGTTTGTAGAAAAATGTATAGACCTGTTGAGAAAAATAAATGAAATGTCCACGGGAATAACCTATGATGTCCAAACAGATAGTCAGTATGTTAACGGTCGTGTATGTCAATGTGACAATGACACACTCAATTAAAAACCTATAGTTATGGTAGGACATTAAGAGAGAGAGATAAACTGAGATAGAGAGAGAGGGAGAGATATAGAGAGAGGGAGAGAGACTGACATAGAGAGAGGGAGGTAGAGAAAGAGAGAGAGAGAGAGAGAGAGAGAGAGGAGAGAGAGAGAGAGAGAGAGAGAGAGAGAGAGAGAGAGAGAGAGAGAGAGAGAGAGAGAGAGACGAGAGAGAGAGAGATAGGAGAGAGAGGGAGGATCGAGGGGGAGAGACTGAGAGAGAGAGAGAGATAGATAGAGATAGAGGAGAGAGAGACTGAGAGAGAGAGAGAGATAGAGAGAGAGAGAGAGAGAAGGAGAGAGAGAGGGCGCTCGAGAGAGAGAGAGGGAGAGAGATGACGTAGAGAGATTAAAGAGAGATCTAGAGAGAGATGAGAGAGAGATAGAGATAGGGAGATCTCGGTAGGGGAGATGATAGAGTAGATTCCTCTGAGAGACTTAGATAGAGAGAGGCGCGGTAGAGAAGAGAGAGAGAGAGAGAGAGATATATAGAGAGAGGGAGAGAGACTGAGATAGAGAGAGGGAGGTAGAGAAAGAGAGAGAGAGAGAGAGAGAGAGAGAGAGAGAGAGAGAGAGAGAGAGAGAGAGAGAGAGAGAGAGAGAGAGAGAGAGGGAGGGAGAGAGAGAGAGAGAGAGAGTGTGGTTGTGTGTGTGTGTGTGTGAGAGAGAGTGTGTGTGTGTAGTGAGCATCAAACGTTGTATGAATCAACCAGTATTCCAACGTCTATCTTATAAACCGTCACCCATTAACCTCGTTCTCACTTCCAGATACTGGAGTTGTGTGCAAACATGAAAAGTAATAAACCCGGAAATTATTTTGCCGGGCGTACTTTCCGAGGAAAGGAACTATTCCACGAAACACATTTAAAACCACTAAAAAGGGTACTTCAGAACTGAATAAATTATAGACATCTATTTTGAAGTAATGATGGCTTCGTGTATTGGGAAGAGTCTTCCTACAAAAAGATATCTGCCAGAGGTAGCACGCCTGGCATAGGGTCGGTCAGCCTTAACGGATTGTTTTTCCCATCCTAACCAGTGTGCCATGACTGGCATGTCAAAAGCAGTTGTATTTTTTGCATTGTCTATAGGATGGTGCATATAAAAGATCTCTTGCTGTTAATCGAAAAGACTAGCCCATGAAGTGGCGACAGTGGGTTTACTCTCTCAATATATGTGGTCCTTGACATAAACCGTAAATAAAATGTGTTGAGTGCGTCGTTAAATAAAACATTTCCTTCCTTCCTTTCCGTGCTGCGTTTCGAATGATAAAACGTGTGACTGTAGCAAAACGTTTTTTAAAGTTTGTTTTCTTTAATGACACCAGTAGAGCACATCAATTAATTAATTATCGGCTATTGGATGTCAAACATGGTCTGTAGCTGCCCCCACCCCCAATAATTCTGAATCAAAAATATTATTGGTTGTAAATCTTAAGGCAGAGATGAATTTTACTTGTAGAATGCAGGAAATTGCATTTCAGAACATCTAGTTTTCAAAAGTTTACAGGGGAGCATACCCTCGAAACTCCCTAGAAAGTTTGCTTTGCGTCCTCGATCTGTCATCCCCACAATGTCTACTTGATGTAATTGTTTTTTGTTCGAAATAGCTAATTTAAACACATTTGTATTGGCCAAATAGAAAACGGAAATGTTTTATTTAAAAAAGCAATCAACACATTTTTATTTACGGTTATATGGCGTCGGACGTATGGTTACGGATCACACAGATATATTGAGGAAGGAAACCCCCTGTCGTCACTTCATGGGCTATTCTTTTCAATTAGCAGCAAGGGATCTTTTATATGCTCCATCCCACAGACAGGATAACACATAACTCGGCCTTTGATATACCAGTCGTGGTGCACCGGCTGGAGCGGGAAATAGCCCAGTGGGCCCACCGACGGGGGTCGATCCCAGACAGACCGCACATCAAGCGAACGCTTTACCACTGAGCTACGTCCCGCCCTTGGCCAAATACTACATAATGTAGATATTCTGTATAAAAAATGAGCAATTTACTAATTGGTTGGTCCATGCGTAATTAAACATAAGTACACCTACAGGTGGATCTAGGTTTTTTGCGGGGCCCCCTAAATTTTTCGACAGTTATAATTTTATGATATATTAACTTAAAAAACAAAAATGTACGACACCCCCCCCCCCCCCCCCCGTCCAAACCTCCCCCAAAGTTCCCTTGGCATTCCGCCTCATATCACTGGGCCCCCTAAATGGATTTTCTGGATCCGCCACTGTGAAATGTGTCCAAGATACAGATATTCGAAGCGATATATGTATATATATATATGAACAAAAAAACATCGTTGGCTATTACGTCACTACGACACACGCCATAGCCTACGATGGTTTTACGAAACCGTAGGGCTAAACCTGCTTTAAAAATATGGACCCTGGATACAGATCTTAGCGCTACAATATCGTAAAACATAATTATTAATCACTGATACACATACTACAGGAAGAAAACCCCTTTCAATAATGT
Source organism: Gigantopelta aegis (assembly GCF_016097555.1). Taxonomy (NCBI): domain Eukaryota; kingdom Metazoa; phylum Mollusca; class Gastropoda; order Neomphalida; family Peltospiridae; genus Gigantopelta; species Gigantopelta aegis. The sequence goes on from NC_054703.1 coordinate 34,615,419, forward strand.
TTAGGTTAAATACGCTTTAGCTGACGGGTTTCTTCCTGTAGTGTGTGTATTAGTGATTAATATGTGAATTATATTGCTTTTATCACGAAGCTCGAAAAAAAACATCGATGTAAAGGTATTTAACGTCAAACATGTTGTATTAGAGCGGAATTGTCATACTACCGTTTGGTAGGCAGAAGCATTTATATAGATTGGTCTCTGACGGTAAGCCCATTGGGCTATTTCTCGTTGTAGCCAGTGCACCATAACTGGTATATCAAAGGTCGTGGTACGTGATATCCTGTCTGTGGGATGGTGCATATAAAAGATCCCTTGCTGCATTAGGAACAAAATGTAACATGTTTCCTCTGATGACTACGAGTCAGAATTATTAAATGTTTGACAAACAATAGCCGATGAATAATTAATCAATGTGCGCTAGTGGTATCGTTAAACAAAGCAAACGAACAAACTGACGGTTAGAGTGTTGATAACTGTCCAAATACCCGTCTAGCTCTCTTACCGTCAGAGTACTCGGGCTAGGGATAGACGTGCCTGGACCATGTGTGGATAGGAAGGAAGGACATGTTTTATTTAACGACGCACTCAACACATTTTATTTACGATTATATGACATCAGACATATGGTTAAGGATCACACATATATTGAGAGTGGAAACCCGCTGTCGCCACTTCATGGACTACTCTGTTCGATTAGCAGCAAGGGATCTTTTATAATCACAATAGGACAGCACATACCACGGTCTTTGATATACCAGTCGTGGTGCACTGGCTGGAACGAGAAATAGCCCAAATAGGCCCACCGACGGGGATCGATCCCAGACCGACCGCGCATCAAGCGAGCCTTTTACCATTGGGTTACATCCCGCCCCAATGTGTGGATAGTAAAGTGTGTTTTGTTTAACGACGCCACTAGAGCACACTGATTTTTTATATTATCATCGGCTATTGGACATATGGTCATTCTGACACTGTTTTTTTTTAGAGGAAAGCCGCTATCGCCACATAGGCTACTCTTTTACGACAGGCAGCAAGGGATCTTTTATTTGCGCTTCCCACAGGCAGGATAGCAGTTTACACCTACCCTACCGGCATCGGTGGCGTCGTGGTTAGGCCATCGGTCAACAGGCTGGTAGGTACTGGGTTCGGATCCCAGTCTAGGCGTGGGGGTTTTAATCCAGATACCGACTGCAAACCCTGAGTGAGTGCTCCGCAAGGCTCAGTGGGCAGGTGTAAACCACTTGCACTGACCAGTGATCCATAACTGGTTCAACAAAGGCCATGGTTTGTGCTATCCTGCCTGTGGGAAGCGCAAATAAAAGATCCCTTACTGCTAATCGGAAAGAGTAGCCCATGAAGTGACGACAGCGAGTTTCTTCTCAAAATCTGTGTGGTCCTTAACCTGTCTGACGCCATATAATCGTAAATAAAATGTGTTGAGTGCGTCGTTAAATAAAACATCTCTTTTTTTACACCTACCCATTGAGCCTTGCGGAGCGCTCACTCAGGGTTTGGAGTCGGTATCTGGATTAAAAACCCCATGCCTCGCCTGGGATCCGAACCCAGTACCTACCAGCCTGTACACTGATGGCCTAACCTCGACGCCACCGAGGCCGGTCAATGTGTGGATAGAGGCATGCAGATAAAATTACCTCAACCTCATCCTATTTAGCCTTTAATTGGAAATAAGCACGACAATAAAGTCAAATAAAATTTGGAGCGAGACAATATATAGAAGGAAGGCGTGCGACCAGTTTAAGAGTACGCTGATGCGAACGACATTAACTCCTCGGAAAGCCAACATCGGCGATAAAACCACTGTCGAGTAGGAACGTAAACTCAGGTGGGGTCCAGTTTAAATACACTTAGTGATGAAGGGAATCCACGAGACCAGTCACACGAAATATCTTCTCGTGTGGTGTTATAGTGCAACAGGGTCCTGTCTAGCATAATATGACAGGGTGTGTTGAGGGTGTGTGTTGGGGGGGGGGGGGGGGGGGGGGGTCGTAAAATATCACGATGCAATTAATATGGGGCTTTCTCCATATATATAAAGAGGGCACCTTTAAGGTTTAAGAAGTTTGTTTTGTTTAACGACACCACTAGAGCTCATTGATTAATCAATCATCGGCTATTTGATGTCAAACATTTTGACTCGTAATTTTGACTCGTAGTCATTAGAGGAAACCCGCTACATCTTTTCTAATGCAGCAAGGGATCTTTTATATGCACTTTTAGATATAGTCTTAGTGAGGAAACCCGCTACATTTTTTCATTAGTAGCAAATGATCTTTTATATGCATCATCTCACAGACAGGACAGCACATATCACGGCCTTTGATATACCAGTCGTGGTGCACTGGCTGGAACGAGAAATAGCCCAAAGGGCCCACCGATGGGGATCGATCCCACATCGACTTTACCACTGGGATACGTCCCGCCCCTTTAAGGTTTAAACTAAAACAGGAAAATGTTCGTGGTTTATTATTATTATTATTATTATTATTATTATTATTATTATTATTATTATTATTAATATTATAATTGTTTGGTGGTTTGTTTTGTTTTTTATGTTGTTTTTTTGTTGTTGTTTTTTTGCTCACCCTCACCCCTCTTTGCAACCACGAGACCAGTCATAAGAAATGGGTTTCCTCTCCTAATATCTGTGTGGTCTTTAACCATAATAATGTTTGATGCCATATAACCGTAAATAAAATGTGTTGAGTGCGTCGTTAAATAAAAATGTGTTACGTTACTCCATATAGACAAACAGGGCGTTTTAAATTGTTACGTTACTCCATATAGACAAACAGGGCGTTTTAAATTTGTTACGTTACTCCATATAGACAAACAGGGCGTTTTAAATTGTTACGTTACTCCATATAGACAAACAGGGCGTTTTAAATTGTTACGTTACTCCATATAGACAAACAGGGCGTTTTAATGTGTTACGTTACTCCATATAGACAAACAGGGCGTTTTTAATGTGTTACGTTACTCCATATAGACAAACAGGGCGTTTTAAATTGTTACGTTACTTATAGACAAATTTTAACTTTACGTTACTCCATATAGACAAAACAGGGCTGTTTGTTTTAAATTTGTTACGTTACTCCATATAGAAAAAACAGGGCGTTTTAAAATGTTACGTTACTCCATATAGACAAACAGGGCGTTTTAAATTGTTACGTTACTCCATATAGACAAACAGGGCGTTTTAAATTGTTACGTTACTCCATATAGACAAACAGGGCGTTTTAAATTGTTACGTTACTCCATATAGACAAACAGGGCGTTTTAAATTGTTACGTTACTCCATATAGACAAACAGGGCGTTTTAAATTGTTACGTTACTCCATATAGACAAACAGGGCGTTTTAAATTGTTACGTTACTCCATATAGACAAATAGGGCGTTTTAAATTGAACCGGATATTTTTTTAATTTTTTTTTTTTATATTATTTATGCTTTTATTATTTTTTTTATTATTGGGGTCTTCTCCAAACAGAAAAAGAGGACACTTTAAAGATTGAAAATAAAATTCTGAAAATGTTCATAGGTTTTTTTTATTATTATTATTATTATTATTATCTATTATGCTCACTCTAGTCTCCTCCCTTTGTTAGGCACGACCCTAGATGTACTCATAAACTCCCATGTATTGAAGGGACTCACGAGAACAGTCACACGAAATGTCGTGTCGTATGGTGTTATGGCACAACAGGGTCCTGTTTGTATACAATAAAGGGGTGGGGTGGGGGGTCAGGTAAAAAAAAAAACCCAGAACACGGTGAATTATTGGCTCAGTTTTACTAATTGATCTTAGCGCTGGTTGCCTTTTGTAAACCCCGATCGGTCGATTCCTGCCGCCTACAACGATAGTGGAAGATAATGATCACACATCGGATGGGCATTACTACTGTTGCTGCTGTTGTTGTTGCTGCTACTACTGCTAATACTACCACTATTACTGGTTTGACTTTACCTAATACATTATAGTCTATTGTATTGCAATGTTGGTGTACCGGCCTCGGTGGCGCAGTGGTTAAGCCATCGGACTAAAGGCTGGTAGATACAGGGTTCGCAGCCCAGTACCGGCTCCAACCCAGAGCGAGTTCTTATGGGCTCAGTGGGTAGGTTTAAGGCCACTACACCCTCTTCTCTTTCATTAACCACTAACTAACTAACTAACCAGTAACCCACTGTCCTGGATAGACAGCCCAGATAGCTGAGGTGTGTGCCCAGGGCAGCGTGCTTGAACCTTAATTGGATATAAGCACGAAAATAAGTTGAAATGAATGAATACAGAAGGCAGTTACCACCCTCCAAGAAAAATACAAACACGTGTCCTTTGTAATTCAAAATATCAAATTGGTATGTGTGGTCCTGTCTATGAGAAATTGCATATGCAAATATCCTTTGATACTAATGAAAAACAAAATGCACCATGTTTCATATAAGACTACGTGTCAGAATTACTAAATGTCTGATATCCAACGGCCGACGATTAATCAAGTTTAATCAATGGGTTCTAGTGGTGTCGTTAAAGAAAACAAGCTTTAGAAATGTGTGCAGGGAGGTAGGTCAAGACTGGTGATCGAAGATTCACAACCACGCATTTATTTTAAACTAGGTATGACTTTGGGAGTGTAAATGCAGATATGACTGAACACGTCGCAGTTGCATTGGTTCCTTAATTTTATTCGCACATTTTAAAACTCAACGGTCTCACAAGACTGGTCTCTCCGGGTAGCAGTTAAGTGGCCAGTTTTCAATGAAGCGTAGCATGGCGGAGATATCGGTGTAGTCTGTGCACCGTCATAAACTGGTACCCTGTCGAGTCTTACAAATGCAAGTTGCTTGTACGTTGTGCAACAAAACACGATATACTGGGGTTTATTCCTATTTTAATGACTTCATGGTTAGTCTCCAGTCTGTAAAAGGCGGAGTTTACAAAGCCTGTATTAGACGTGCACGCGTGAAACTGCATACATATATAATGCTTAAAGGCATATTATCACAGACCACTGACCTATATTTAATGTTCTAACAAAGTATTACCTGAACAAAAATCATTTGATTTGTCCCTAAATGTACTTTATTCAACCATATTCATAACTACCATACTCCATTTATTAATCATATTTTGTGAAAATAATTGAATTATGGCAATGGTCCATAATTCAGAAACTAAAATTGCCGAGAGGGTTGACATGGATTTCACTCCATCATGGTTCGGTTAAGGTAATGCAATAGCTAGATTTGGTTCCAAACAATTAATGTAATTTTTAGTTATTATCCATTTTTAGAGAAATAAGGTCTTTAAATCTGTGACAGTATGCCTTTAAACACAGGTGTTTAAAAAAAAAAAAAAAAACCCCAACCAATCAGGCTTTGTAAATTCGGTCGGATCTCTCTGTTGTGTAAAGGACAATAATAGATACAAGAATAAATCGCTTGATAGATTTTGTTTGGAGTTTTATTATTATTTTTATTATTGTTCCTACTACTACGTCAGTATTCTTTTAAAAGGACATTCCTGAGTTTGCTGCATTGTAAGATGTTTTTGACTATTAAAATATTTCTACGATTAAACTTACATATTAAATATATTTTCTTGTTTAGAATATCAGTGTCTGTGTATTCAATGTGTTTCTGGTCGTCTTAATATTTGTAAGAAGCCCAAACTGGATTTTGTCTTCAAATGATTTCGTACGTACGAATACATTTATATTTTAGGAAATAAAATGAAGTTTAACCTAGTACAAATACTAGAACGATCCAAAACACGTTTAATGAATGAATGAATGAATGAATGAATGAATGAATGAATGAATGAATGAATGTTTAACGACACCCCAGCACCAAAAATACACATCGGCTATTGGGTGTCACAAATGGTAAGTATATGAAACTATAAACACGTTTAATATACGGCCACTAATATTTTATGCAGAAAAATCTATTTGATATGCAATTACAATTGTTAAAAAAGTCTCTGTTAGTCGATAACATCTTAAAAATTGCAGCAAACTCAGGAATGTCTCTTTAAAATATGAGAGGCGGGAACTAATTTAGTCAGTACAGCGCTCGCCAGAGGTGTTTGGGTCGAAAGAGCGAACCCTCTTAGCGCGTTATAGGCTGTGCTGTCAGCGGGGTAGTGCGTATAAAAGATCATTTGCTGCCAATGGAAAAATGTAGCGGGTTTCCTCTTAAAGTGACAGACCCTAGGTGGTATTTTTTTTAAACACTACTATGTACTTTTCACTATTAAAGCCGGGGTTTTGTTGTTTGTTTTTTTGGGGGGTGGGGGGTTGAAATCAGACATTACTTAGATTTTATTGTTTAGATTATCCATTCCCGTACATCAGAGGCAATTCGGGTTACTTTGGCGTTTCTAATCCCATGAAATGAAGTTTTTTTATATTAAAAAAACAAAAAACCGCAGGTGGTCTGAGAAGTAACGGTTATGGAGACGAGCTCTAGTCTACTTGTTAAAGGTATTTCCTCGTATCAACGTCACATACTCTTGTTTCACTCTGTTGTAACTTTATCCAGATGTGTTACACGTTTGTAGATTAACCAAACTTACTGTCCATTTCAGATTGAAACTAGAAAATGTGACTTTAAGACTACTGGCCACAATATGAAACGTTTTACACCCAGTAGCCGATAATTAGTTATTCAATATCCTCTTGTAGTCATTAAACAGAATAACGTTTAAACGTTCACATTTAAAATGTTAATCACATCGAATTCTATGCTCAACCCACCCCCATTGGTGTTAGAATACGACCCCATCGAAGAAGTTTTCGCTTTCAAAGTAACCTTGATTTTGGCACCAAACAGAACATGACGACACGAAAATATTTATCTATCTATTGTATGATATATTTTTGTATTCTACAGCATCTTAGATAACCGGTGTTTGCGCTGTTTTGTCCCCAAGATTATATATAATCCGACCATCATTCGTATCTATGGGACTGATTTCTTTAAGATCAAAGGGTAAACCAGCCGATAAAATATTTCAAGAAATAGAACTGCAAATACTTGTAAAAGTGAAGTAAAAGAAATGCGGACGGGTTTGTGTGATGTTCGTGATGTGGAAGTGTTGATAGAATCGGTCTGGACAAAATGGTCGCCATATGTAAAGTATCAGTTAGAAAGATCAGCGTTGTTGTTTCACCGGCGGTGTCGCAGTACAAAAGATCCACATGTGAAAAAGGACCGGTCACGCACATTCTCATGATGATACCATCTGATAAGTCACTTTCGTTCGGAGCATTTCTTTCCGTTATTTGTAGAAACGATTTTGGAGTATGTGGGTTTCGTCTTCTTTTAAATTTTTTCTCTCCGTTTATTTAAACTTTTTAAAGCATGTAGTTTAATATTGAAAGAACATATTAGAAGCTCTTGCATCTAAAACGTGACCGGCTTCGGTGGTCGCGAGATTCACGTGAAAAAAAGGAAAGATCTAGGGTTTTTTAAATGTTTTTTTGTTGGTTTGTTTGTTGTCTTTGAGTGGGTTTTTTTTTTTTTTTATGGGCTTTTTTTTTTTTTTCATTCTTTGTCCGTGACGTCATTCTACGAAACTAAATAACACGTTCGCCATCTGGAGTTTGAAATATCACCATTGAGTGGTCCGAAAAGGGCAGCAACTCTTGTTAAACACCAGTAGACAAGCAAAACACTCAGACATTCAGGTCTAGATACAGAAACTAAAATAAATTATTACACGGAGGATCTTTTCATACATTTCAATTTACTTCTATGCTTATGTCCAAGTAAGCTTCAAGCACGCTGCCCTGGGCACATAAGTCAGTTATGTTATATCTGGACTGTCTGTCCAGGACAGTGGATTAGTTATTAGTTGCTAGTGTTTAGTATGAGAGAAGTCGGTGTAGTGGTTTGTACCCCTACACATCGAGTTGTTAAACTCATTCTGGGTGGAAGCCTGTACCGGGATGCCAACCCAGTACCTACCAGCCTTAATCCCGATGATGTAACCACCACATGACCAGAGATATTTTTCACGGCTGAAAATGGCTAAGGCCAATAAGAGAATTTGAAAGCCGCAATCTCGTTGCGCAGTTAATAATTAATGTAACACACAGGCGATAATCTTTAACCCTAAGGCATTACGAAGCGTTACCGCCGAGACTTTACGCAATATAGTTAGATAATGGTTGACTTATGGATAAGCCGCCAAGTCTTGTTCAAATCTTACGAGCTGTAAAATCAATCAGTATTTTTAATTCTACTCTTCGCCGTAACAGAAATAGTCTTAGTCATTTGATTTTAGGGACGTTGTGGGGGAGGGGGGCGGGGGTAATAATCCTCGTCCCCTAAAAATGGTTTTAGATTGTACAAATGGTTTTTTAAGGGCCTAGGGAAGGGGGGGCGGGGAGGGATGGGTAATAATTCTCTCCCCAAAAAATTTTTTTTTTTAAAATTTTTTTTTCTTTGGGTTTCGCGTCCTTTGCCCTTCTTTTCTTCTTTCTTCCGGGTTCTTTTTGGGGGGGGGGGTTTTTTTTCCTCGGGCCCGCCCCCCCCCCCCCCCCCCCCCCCCCGGGACCCCCCCCCCCCCCCTTTTTTCCCCCCCCCCCCT
>NC_054703.1:34624229-34636729 GCF_016097555.1 Gigantopelta aegis
ACGGGGATCACATAATGAGTTTACACGGGAGAACATAACGCGAAATCCCCTTTATTCCACTTTCAGTTTAACGCACCCGTTAACAAATTAGCATTGTTCTCATTGCGTAAGTACACTAACGAAAATACATACCTTAAGACTATTTTCCACACATCACGAGCTTGGAGGTTTAGAAAGCAATGGCCATTTAGAACAGTAATGTGTTTCAAATACCGACATAAACAACACGTCATGCTTCATATTATTGTATTGAGCTCAGAATTCGATCATGTAGTTTAAATAACTTCCAGTGACATGTCATTTGTCGAATTATCTTAGGCTTTAATACTATAGTGCTGTCGGAAATAGAATAAAAATGATTTTCGTCGATTATTTCTTACACACTAATCTCCTGTTTACTGACAACTTTATTTTAATTCCAAGAGTAAACACCACGTTGCACATCAGTGAGAGCCCAAACACGTAAATGCTAAATTAGGTAGAGTATCATTAAATAGGTATTTAAACAATATTTACTTGTCAGTTTAATATGAAAGAAATAATTGAGGAAAATCAATTTTATAGTACGAGTAAAACATTGTAGGTTTTTTTGTTAATTAGGAAAACATTAAACTTTGGTTTGTCTGTGTAATTGTGTGTGTGTGTGTGTGTGGTGTGTGTGTGTGTGTGTGTGTTTTGTGCGTGTGTGTGTTTGTGCGTGTGTGTGTGTGTGTGTTTGTGTGTGTTGGTATGTGTGTGTGTGTATATGTATATATATGTGTGTGTGTGTGTGTTTGTGTGTGTGGGTATGTATGTATGTATATATGTGTGTGTGTCTGTGTGTGTGTGTGTGTGTGTGTGTCTGTGTTTGTGTGTGTGGGTATGTATGTGTGTCTATGTGTGTGTGTGTGTGTGTGGGGGGGGGTATGTATGTGTGTGTGTGTATGTATGTGTGTGTATGTGTGTGTGTGTCAGTGTGTGTGTGTATATGTGTGTGTGTGTGTGTGTTTGTGTGTGCATGTGTGTGTGTGTGTCTGTGTTTGTGTGTGTTTGTGTGTGTCAGTGTGTGAATTAGTCAGAACACTTTGCAACATTTCATGTTTTGGGAAGTGGGTCATAATATAATATAATCATCATAGTATGAATGTCGATTTTGAAAGAAAAACCCCTTAACATATGGTTCCTTCGACTCCTGGTCGAGAGAGAGAGAGAGAGAGAGAGAGAGAGAGAGAGAGAGAGAGAGAGAGAGAGAGAGAGAGAGAGAGAGAGAGAGAGAGAGAGAGAGAGAGAGAGAGAGAGAGAAAGAGAGTGAGAGAGAGAGAGAAGAGAGAGAGAGAGAGGAGAGAGAGAGAGAGAGAGAAAGAGAGAGAGAGAGAGAGAGAGAGAGAGAGAGAGAGAGAGGGAGGGGGGGAGGGAGGGAGGGAGACAGACAGACAGACAGACAGATACAGAAAGATACAGAGAGATGGGAGATAGAAAATTAGATAGAGTAAGATAGACAGAAGGAATAGGATATAAAGAAGGAAATAAGGAGAGATTTAGAAAAAGAAATAGATGGGGGTGGAGAAATAGAGATGGGAAGAAAGCGCCGCGTCTTAGGCTACCTCTACCAAAAAGTAACATGTAATCTTTAAAAAAAAAAAATTGTATACATGGGTGCATTCGGCAGTCTCTTCCGCCACCGCCCCCCCCCCCCGAAAATCACACCCTGTAATTACCTGTGGATCCACCCTAAGACTGAAACCCTAATGTTGTCTTCCGTTATGTAGGTGCGGGACGTAGCCCAGTGGTAGAGCGCTCGCTCGATGCGCGGTCGGTTTGGGATCGATCCCTGTCAGTGGGCCCATTGGGCTATTTCTCGCTCCATCCAGTGCACCACAACTGGTACATCAAAGGCCGTGGTATGTGCTATCCTGTCTATGGGATGGTGCATACAAAAGATCCCTTGCTGCTAATCGAAAAAGAGTAGCCCAAGAAGTGGTCCTTAACCATATGTCCGACGCCATATAACCGTAAATAAAATGTGTTGAGTGCGTCGTTAAATAAAACATTTCCTTCTTCTTCTTCCATTATGCATCATGGAAAAAATTCAAAACATAGAGACGAGCTTTTTTCTTCTGTTTTTTTTATCGATTCCAACAGAAGTAACAAAAACCTGTTGAGACTTTTGTTTTTACTCACTGCATTATAAAACGTGTTATACACATCACTGGGGATACGTCCATAGTTTCCCTTTCATTGGTGACAAGTATTGATTCGTAATGGATGATTGACTTGTTGTCGAAACAAACGGTTCGTCCCGCGCGAATATTCACGCTCTGTCGATTCTCACTGACCATATGATGGGTTTTTGCCGATACCCAGTTCTCCAATACGCGGACGTATAGATTTATAATCACTCATCGACAATGGCGACGACCACCTAATGTTCGGATACCGGTTCCAGTCGATATACAAGTCGAGTAGCGTTAGATTAGGATAATATTATGATCGGTGACCTTGTAACTTACATATTTCATTACACACGCACACGCACGCGCGCGGGCACACACACACACACACACACACACACACACACACACGGAAACAAACACACACACATACAAACTCAAACACATACACATACACAAACACAAACACACTCACTCTCTCTCTCTCTCTCTCTCTCTCTCTCTCTCTCTCTCTCTCTCTCTCTCTCTCTCTCACGCACACACACACACACACACACACACACACACAGACACAGACACACACACACACACAAACACAAACACAAACACATCCACCACCCCTAAAATACACACACCCTAAAAAATCATAATCATCATCAACAACAAAAAACTAACAACAAAACTTACTTTATTAACAAATATTTTATTACAGTTTAAGACTCCGGCCTTATAAAGTGACAAACAAACTTGAGACTAATGGGAAACTTTTAATTAATTAATTTATTTATTTTATTATTTTTTATTTTTTTTAGATTTGTGGCGAACTACCTAGGGGACGAAACGTATGATACCCGCATTACTAGACTGGCTACCATTCTGCATTACGCTTACATTACTATCAGAGTAAAAACTCTTGGGGTGCCAATGTAAAGAAATTATGGGGCAAAATAATTCAGTATGTTTTGATTAGGCTATACATGTGATATTATTTATAGTTTAACTTACTTGATAAAGTGAAATCGGTATATTAATGTTATAGATGAGTCACATATTACTGATCGCCAAATATTATTTAGTAAAATGTTGCATTTGAAAGCAAATGGAAAGAATCCAGGTTTGTTTTGGTTTTTTGTGGGGTTTTCGTACGTTGCATAATGCATGCATCGCGTTTGTTTACTCTGCGCAAATGTACAGCCATTACACGAATAGTTTTTAGGACGTGACGTCACTTCCCTTTCCAAGCTAGAGTAGGGCTTAACAAAGGCGACTACAAGAAATAAAATGGCTGTCCCCAGTTAGTAGGAATAATCATGATGTTTTTTTTAACGAATTCTAAATTGAATGTTTTTCAGTTGTGAAAGTGTCAGTATGTGTTGGCTGTCCGCATATGCATATTTCCAACACATATGATTTATATCTGACCTGATTGTTACTTTAAAAGCAATAAAATAATTCAATTTAAACCGTTTAAAGAGCACATTTGTTTTTAATTTTTTATGAATTCGCGGTTTTCATTTGTGAAACTGTCAGTATGTGTTGGTGGTCCGGATATGCATATTTCCAACACACAAGGCTCAGATTTGACGTGTTTATTGTTCAATAAACGAACTGAATTTAAACCGGACATTTGTTCCTAGAATATAATCCCATTATGAACAAGTGGCCGGTCGCATTGATCGCCGATATTTTCATTCAAGCGTGTCCATTGTGTTTTGGACGTCACACTGGCAGTCACTCAATTAATACGCACTTGAGGTTAGATCATAAAACGCGAGTTCCGCGATTCCGAACAACACGTCTTTTTTCACGACTCGTCGAGTTTATTGATTTTCACTTGGGTTTAGTTTAACTCTGTTATGTCTAAAGCCGTTGTGAAACGGCCTGAGTGTAAATAAAGTTCTGTCCTGTCCTGTCCTGTCCTGGACGGAGGAGCTGGCCGAGGCCGGCACCTGCGCTCATGACAGGCGTGTACCACAACAGCTTGTTATGAATGTGCTATGACCTGACCTGACCTGACCTGACCTGACCTCTGTTTTAACCTGCCTTGGATGGAAGAGATTGCAGTTGTCAAAACATGCGCTATATCAGCTTGCTCTGAATGTTCAAGATTTTAATTTAATTTAATTTCAACTTATTTTCGTGTTTATATCCAATTAAGGTTCAAAATCGCTGTCCTGGGCACCCACCTCAGCTATCTGGCTGTCTGTTCAGGACAGTGGGTTAGTTGTTAGTTGGTTAGTGGTTAGTGGTTAGTGAGAGAGAAGAGGATGTAGTGGTCTTACACCTACCCATTGAGTCGTTAAGAACTCACCCTGGGATGGAGCCGGTACCGGGCTGCGAACCCAGTACGTACCAGATTTATGTCCGATGGTGTAACCACAGAGGCCGGCATGTGCAAGATAAACATCGTGAACTGAACTCTGTTCTGTTCTGTTCCGTCAACACGCTAGTATCCGAGTTTCCAGTGTGTAGTGATTCGTTTTTAAAGCAATTATCCTGAACTTACTACCATTTTAAAATGTTTCTCTCTAACAGAGCCTGTAAAAAAAAGAAAAAAGAAGTGAAAGCTATCAAAACCGGACTTCTCTTAGAACCGGTCCCCTTTTAAATATTAATACAAAAAACTCTCTAAATCGGATACCCCTTAAAACCGGGTATTTTATTTGGTCCCGAGCGTGTCCAGTTGAGGGGGCGGGGGGGGGGGGGGGGGGGGGGGGGGTCAGTGTATTTAGAATACCAGTGTCTCAATATTCGGTGTGTTCTTATGTTGTGCAGGCCTTAAAGGGACGGTCCTGAGTTTGCAGCCATTGTAAGATGTTTGAGATAACAGAGCCTTAAAGGGACTGTCCTGAGTTTGCAACCATTGTAAGATGTTTGAGATAACAGAGCCTTAAAGGGACGAGTCCTGTAGTTTTGCAGATCCTTAAGGGACTGTCCTGAGTTTGCAGCCATTGTAAGATGTTTGAGATAACAGAGCCTTAAAGGGACTGTCCTGAGTTTGCAGCCATTGTAAGATGTTTGAGATAACAGAGCCTTAAAGGGACTGTCCTGAGTTTGCAACCATTGTAAGATGTTTGAGATAACAGAGCCTTAAAGGGACGGTCCTGAGTTTGCAGCCATTGTAAGATGTTTGAGATAACAGAGCCTTAAAGGGACGGTCCTGAGTTTGCAGCCATTGTAAGATGTTTGAGATAACAGAGCCTTAAAGGGACGGTCCTGAGTTTGCAGCCATTGTAAGATGTTTGAGATAACAGAGCCTTAAAGGGACGGTCCTGAGTTTGCAGCCATTGTAAGATGTTTGAGATAACAGAGCCTTAAAGGGACGGTCCTGAGTTTGCAGCCATTGTAAGATGTTTGAGATAACAGAGCCTTAAAGGGACGACGGTCCTGAGTTTGCAGCCATTGTAAGATGTTTGAGATAACAGAGCCTTAAAGGGACGGTCCTGAGTTTGCAGCCATTGTAAGATGTTTGAGATAACAGAGCCTTAAAGGGACGGTCCTGAGTTTGCAGCCATTGTAAGATGTTTGCGATAACAGAGCCTTAAAGGGACGGTCCTGAGTTTGCAGCCATTGTAAGATGTTTGCGATAACAGAGCCTTAAAGGGACGGTCCTGAGTTTGCAGCCATTGTAAGATGTTTGAGATAACAGAGCCTTAAAGGGACGGTCCTGAGTTTGCAGCCATTGTAAGATGTTTGAGATAACAGAGCCTTAAAGGGACGGTCCTGAGTTTGCAGCCATTGTAAGATGTTTGAGATAACAGAGCCTTAAAGGGACGGTCCTGAGTTTGCAGCCATTGTAAGATGTTTGAGATAACAGAGCCTTAAAGGGACGGTCCTGAGTTTGCAGCCGTCGTTTTTGTGGAAGACTGCATATAAAAGATCCCTTGCTACTAATGGAAAATACAGCATTTTAAAATATGCCAGGGTCATTCATTCTCTAAGACTATGTCTGTCTGTCTGTCTCTCTGTCTCTCTGTCTCTCTCTCTCTCTCTCTCTCTCTCTCTCTCTGTCTCTCTCTGTCTCTCTCTCTCTCCTCTCTCTCTCTCTCTCTCTCTCTCTCTCTCTCTCTCTCTCTCTCTCCTATCCACACAAAAACGCATGCACATTGCACACACACCCTGACACTCACGGGCACGCGCGCACACACACACACACACTACACACACACACACACACACACACACACACACAAACACACAAATACACGTACGTACACACATATGCACACATACACTCGTGCGTATACACACATGTACACACAAGTATAAACAAGTATAAACACACGTACATCAAGTATATACACGTACACGCACGTACGTACATACACACACATACAAGATTGTGCGCCTAATTGCACGCACACACACGCGTGAAAAGAATACTGCCTTTCATTGGAGAAAGAATTCGTATCTCGAAATCCCGTGGGAATTTGAGAATTGCAATATTTATAAATCTGGTTTTACGTATCGCGTAGTGAAATGGTCACGTTCCACAGATATCGCATAAGAGGTATTTGCGTATACTGCATTCAAATATAGGATTATATTTCGCTGCAATTGCCTATATATTGGCCTGGGGCGCGAGGGAAATGGATTTTTCTCACAATATTTTCCACGATGGTGTTACATAATCTTCATCGGTAAAATCAATATGTATGTAACGTATTTATTCAGCTAAGAGGCGGTAGTCTCGCTTACCCGAGGTTTCTGATTGAAATGAGTCTAGGTCTGGGTACTATGGGTATTCCTTGACACGGCCATGGGCTCAATAACGACACGTAGTCAAAGTTAAAGTTTGTTTTGTTTAACGACACCACTAGAGCACATGGATCATATTAATCATCGACTATTGGATTTCAAACATTTGGTAGTTTGGAAACCCGCTACATTTGGTTTATTAGTAGCAAGGTATCTTTTAATGCACCATCCCACAGACAGGATAGCGCATACCACGGCCTTTGATATACCAGGTTGTGGTGCACTGGCTGGAAACGAGAAATAGCCCAACAAGCCCGCCGACGGAACCGATCCATCCCAACCCGACCGCGCATGAAGCGAGCGCTTTATGAAGGAAAAGAGAAGAGGAATAAAAAAAGGAGAGGGGAAAAGGAGATGAGGAAGAGATAAAAGGAAAGGTAAAATTTAGGCTGAGAAGTCAAAAAAATAGGATTTTAAAGGAAATATTTACTATGTAAGGGAAATAGGTGATTAAAAATAAAAAAGGAAGGGAAGATTGGAGAAGGAAAAAAGGAGGAGTAGAAAGAAAGTAAAAAGGTTTTTGTGTAAATCAGGAAAACATTAAAAAGGGGGTATATGGTAAGGATAAAAAAGTGAGGAGAGTGTGTGAGTGTGTGTGGTGGATGTGTAGTGGGAAGTGCGTGTTGTGTGAAAAAGAGTAGGGAAGGAAGAAAAAAGTGTGTGGAAAAAATGGGTGTGTTGGAGGGGGGGTTGAGAAAAATAAGAAGAGATAAATGTGTGTGTGTGTAGGTAGTTGTGAGGGAAGAAGTGTGTAAGATATAAGTGTAAAAAAAAAGAATTGTGTCGAAAGGGGGGTGTAACGGTGTTAAAAGTGTGTGGAAATGTATGGAAGGAAAATGGGTGAGAAAGTGAAAGTGGGAGGAAAAAGGAAGTGTGTGTAAGATAGATGAGAGGGTAGAAAAAGGTGTCAAGGTGTGATGGGAAAAAGTGTGAGGGTGAGGGAAAAAGTGTGGCATGTGTGTTGTGTGGTCGTGTTTGGTGTGTGGTTTGTGTGTGTTAGATGTGTGAATTAGTCAGAAACACTTGGGTACAAACATTTCATGTTTTTTGGGAAGGGGGGATAAGATAAAATATATCAAATCATAGTATGAAGGTCGATTTTGAAAGAAAAACCCCTATTAACATATGGTTCCTTCGAACTCCTGGTCGAAGGGAATAGAGGTGAGAGAGAGAGAGAGAGAGAGGAGAAGGAGAGAGATGAGGAGATGAGAGAGAGTTGAGTGAAAAAAGGAGAGAGAGAGAGAGAAGAGAGAGAGAGAGGAGAAGAGAGAGAGAAGAGAGGGAGGAGAGAGGAGAGCGAGAGAGAGAAGGAGGATGAGAGAATGAGAGAGGAGAGGAGAGAGAGAGAGGGAGGGAGGAGAGAGAGAGGCTGAGGAGGGATGACAGACAGACAGACAGACAGATACAGAAAGATACAGAGAGATGGGAGATAGAAAATTAGATAGAGTAAGATAGACAGAAGGAATAGGATATAAAGAAGGAAATAAGGAGAGATTTAGAAAAAGAAATAGATGGGGGTGGAGAAATAGAGATGGGGAGAAAGCGCCGCGTCTTAGGCTACCTCTACCAAAAAGTAACATGTAATCTTTAAAAAAAAAAAATTGTATACATGGGGTGCATTCGGCAGTCTCTTCCGCCACCCGCCACCCCCCCCCCCCCCCCCCCCGAAAATCACACCCTGTAATTACCTGTGGATCCACCCTAAGACTGAACACCTAATGTTGTCTTCCGTTATGCAGGTGCGGGACGTAGCCCAGTGGTAGAGCGCTCGCTCGATGCGCGGTCGGTTTGGGATCGATCCCCGTCAGTGGGCCCATTGGGCTATTTCTCGCTCCATCCAGTGCACCACAACTGGTACATCAAAGGCCGTGGTATGTGCTATCCTGTCTATGGGATGGTGCATACAAAAGATCCCTTGCTGCTAATCGAAAAAGAGTAGCCCAAGAAGTGGTCCCTAACCATATGTCCGACGCCATATATAACCGTAAATAAAATGTGTTGAGTGCGTCGTTTGAAATTAAAACATTTCCTTCTTCTTCTTCCATTATGCATCATGGAAAAAATTCAAAACATAGAGACGAGCTTTTTTCTTCTGTTTTTTTTATCGATTCCAACAGAAGTAACAAAAACCTGTTGAGACTTTTGTTTTTACTCACTGCATTATAAAACGTGTTATACACACATTAATACGTCCATAGTTTCCCTTTCATTGGTGACAAGTATTGATTCGTAATGGATGATTGACTTGTTGTCGAAACAAATGGTTCGTCCCGCGCGAATATTCACGCTCTGTCGATTCTCACTGACCATATGATGGGTTTTTGCCGATACCCAGTTCTCCAATACGCGGACGTATAGATTTATAATCACTCATCGACAATGGCGACGACCACCTCATGTTCGGATACCGGTTCCAGTCGATATACAAGTCGAGTAGCGTTAGATTAGGATAATATTATGATCGGTGACCTTGTAACTTACATATTTCATTACACACGCACACGCACGCGCGCGGGCACACACACACACACACACACACACACACACACACACACGGAAACAAACACACACACATACAAACTCAAACACATACACATACACAAACACACACACACACACACTCTCTCTCTCTCTCTCTCTCTCTCTCTCTCTCTCTCTCTCTCTCTCTCTCTCTCTCTCTCTCTCTCTCTCTCTCTCTCTCTCTCTCTCTCTCTCTCTCTCTCTCTCTCTCTCTCTAACTCTCTCTCTCTCTCTCTCATCATCAACAACAAAAAACTAACAACAAAACTTACTTTATTAACAAATATTTTATTACAGTTTAAGACTCCGGCCTTATAAAGTGACAAACAAACTTGAGACTAATGGGAAATGTTTAATTAATTAATTAATTTTTTTTTTTTTTTTTTTTTTTTTTTTTTTAGATTTGTGGCGAACTACCTAGGGGACGAAACGTATGATACCCGCATTACTAGACTGGCTACCATTCTGCATTACGCTTACATTACTATCAGAGTAACAACTCTTGGGGTGCCAATGTAAAGAAATTATGGGGCAAAATAATTCAGTATGTTTTGATTAGGCTATACATGTTATATTATTTATAGTTTAACTTACTTGATAAAGTGAAATCGGTATATTAATGTTATATATGGGTCACATATTACTGATCGCCAAATATTATTTAGTAAAATGTTGCATTTGAAAGCAAATGGAAAGAATCCAGGTTTGTTTTGTTTTTTTGTGGGGTTTTCGTACGTTGCATAATGCAACGTTTGTTTACTCTGCGCAAATGTACAGCCATTACACAAGTAGTTTTTAGGACGTGACGTCACTTCCCTTTCCAAGCTAGAGTAGGGCTTAACAAAGGCGACTACAAGAAATAAAATGGCTGTCCCCAGTTAGTAGGAATAATCATGATGTTTTTTTTTAACGAATTCTAAATTGAATGCTTTTCAGTTGTGAAAGTGTCAGTATGTGTTGGCTGTCCGCATATGCATATTTCCAACACATATGATTTATATCTGACCTGACTGTTCCTTTAAAAGCAATAAAATAATTCAATTTAAACCGTTTAAAGAGCACATTTGTTTTTAATTTTTTATGAATTCGCGGTTTTCATTTGTGAAACTGTCAGTATGTGTTGGTGGTCCGGATATGCATATTTCCAACACACAAGGCTCAGATTTGACGTGTTTATTGTTCAATAAACGAATTGAATTTAAACCGGACATTTGTTCCTAGAATATAATCCCATTATGAACAAGTGGCCGGTCGCATTGATCGCCGATATTTTCATTCAAGCGTGTCCATTGTGTTTTGGACGTCACACTGGCAGTCACTCAATTAATACGCACTTGAGGTTAGATCATAAAACGCGAGTTCCGCGATTCCGAACAACACGTCTTTTTTCACGACTCGTCGAGTTTATTGATTTTCACTTGGGTTTAGTTTAACTCTGTTATGTCTAAAGCCGTTGTGAAACGGCCTGAGTGTAAATAAAGTTCTGTCCTGTCCTGGACGGAGGAGCTGGCCGAGGCCGGCACCTGCGCTCATGACAGGCGTGTACCACAACAGCTTGTTATGAATGTGCTATGACCTGACCTGACCTGACCTGACCTGACCTGACCTGACCTCTGTTTTGACCTGCCTTGGATGGAAGAGATTGCAGTTGTCAAAACATGCGCTATTTCAGCTTGCTCTGAATGTTCAAGATTTTAATTTAATTTAATTTCAACTTATTTTCGTGTTTATATCCAATTAAGGTTCAAAATCGCTGTCCTGGGCACCCACCTCAGCTATCTGGCTGTCTGTTCAGGACAGTGGGTTAGTTGTTAGTTGGTTAGTGGTTAGTGGTTAGTGAGAGAGAAGAGGATGTAGTGGTCTTACACCTACCCATTGAGTCGTTAAGAACTCACCCTGGGATGGAGCCGGTACCGGGCTGCGAACCCAGTACGTACCAGATTTATGTCCGATGGTGTAACCACAGAGGCCGGCATGTGCAAGATAAACATCGTGAACTGAACTCTGTTCTGTTCTGTTCCGTCAACACGCTAGTATCCGAGTTTCCAATGTGTAGTGATTCGTTTTTAAAGCAATTATCCTGAACTTACTACCATTTTAAAATGTTTCTCTCTAACAGAGCCTGTAAAAAAAAAAAAAAAAAAAAAAAAAAAAAGAAGAAGTGAAAGCTATCAAAACCGGACTTCTCTTACAACCGGTCCCCTTTTAAATATTAATACAAAAAACTCTCTAAATCGGATACCCCTTAAAACCGGGTATTTTATTTGGTCCCGAGCGTGTCCAGTTGAGGGGGGGGGGGGGGGGGGGGGGGTCACTGTATTTAGAATACCAGTGTCTCAATATTCGGTGTGTTCTTATGTTGTGCAGGCATTAAAGGGACGGTCCTGAGTTTGCAGCCATTGTAAGATGTTTGAGATAACAGAGCCTTAAAGGGACGGTCCTGAGTTTGCAGCCATTGTAAGATGTTTGAGATAACAGAGCCTTAAAGGGACGGTCCTGAGTTTGCAGCCATTGTAAGATGTTTGAGATAACAGAGCCTTAAAGGGACGGTCCTGAGTTTGCAGCCATTGTAAGATGTTTGAGATAACAGAGACTTAAAGGGGCGGTCCTGAGTTTGCAGCCATTGTAAGATGTTTGAGATAACAGAGCCTTAAAGGGACGGTCCTGACTTTGCAGCCATTGTAAGATGTTTGCGATAACAGAGACTTAAAGGGACGGTCCTGAGTTTGCAGCCATTGTAAGATGTTTGAGATAACAGGGCCTTAAAGGGACGGTCCTGAGTTTGCAGCCATTGTAAGATGTTTGCGATAACAGAGACTTAAAGGGACGGTCCTGAGTTTGCAGCCATTGTAAGATGTTTGAGATAACAGGGCCTTAAAGGGACGGTCCTGAGTTTGCAGCCATTGTAAGATGTTTGCGATAACAGAGCCTTAAAGGGACGGTCCTGACTTTTCAGCCATTGTAAGATGTTTGAGATAACAGAGCCTTAAAGGGACGGTCCTGACTTTGCAGCCATTGTAAGATGTTTGCGATAACAGAGACTTAAAGGGACGGTCCTGAGTTTGCAGCCAT
>NC_054703.1:34639229-34654229 GCF_016097555.1 Gigantopelta aegis
GTGTGTGTGTGTGTGTATGTGTGTGTGTGTATGTGTGTGTGTGTATGGGTATGTGTGTGTGTGTTGTTGGTGTGTGTGTGTGTGTTGTTGGTGTGTGTGTGTGGGTGGGTGTGTGTATATATATATATATATATTTGTGTGTGTGTATGCGTTTATCTATATGTATGTATATATGTATGTATGTATGTATGTATGTATGTATGTATGTATATAAGTATATATTATGTATTCAATAAGGTAAATCACTCTCCACCATTATCCTGTACATTATTTATTTATTTTATGTTTATGTTTGTATAATGCCGATAAGTTGTAAAACCGTAAAGCAATAAAGAACTTGAATTGAACTGAAGGTTACGGTATACCTACGACAAGTCCGACCTCTGAATTGAACTGAAGGTTACGGTATACCTACGACAAGTCCGACCTCTGAATTGAACTGAAGGTTACGGTATACCTACGACAAGTCCGACCTCTGAGTTTCGGTGACTGGATCTGGGACAGTGTTTGTGTGATTAAGGCTGTATTCCAGGCCTGCAACTAACTTTAATTTAGTGGCAGCGAAAACTAGTACGAACAATCCTGATGACGATATACAAATCAAGCCTTGGAAATTTACTCACCACGTTTATGCTGTCAGGTTTAAAGGGAACAGACCCTAGGTTTTAAACACTAAGGCATAATTTTTACCTAGATTCTAGTTTCAACCCGTAAAAATGGACACTAAGTTTGGTTAATTTACAAACCAGTGACAAATTTGGATACAACAGAGGAAACCAAGATTCTGTGATGTTGAAATACCCTTAAAATAGACTAAAACGCGACTCCACAATTATTACTTTTCAGACGCACGTGCGTTTTTAAAAATATGAAAAATACATTTTGTGGTATTAGAAACACCAGGATGACCAGACACACTTCGGTTGTACGGAAATGGATAATCTAAACAATAAAATATAAGTAATGTTTGATTTCAGTGATCATAAACGGCTTTAATAGTGAAACATATGCCTTAGTGTTTACAGACTAGGGTCTGTCCCTTTATGTACTGACATGAACTACATTACGGTATATCAATAAATACAATTTGGATTTACTTTGGACCAATTATTTCAGTATATTAAAGGGACATTCCTGAGTTTGCTGCAATTTTGAAAGATGTTATTGACTAACAGAGACTTTTTAACGGTTATAATTACATATCAAATGTATTTTTCTGCATAAAATATTAGTTGCTATATATTAAACGTGTTTCTGATCGTTCTAATATTTGTACTAGGTTAAATTTCATTTTATTTCCTAAAATATTTTTTTTCGTACGTACGAAATTATTTGAAGACAAAATCTAGTTTGGGCTTCTTACAAATATTAAGACGACCAGAAACACATTGTATATACAGACACTGATATTCTAAACAAGAAAATGTATTTAATATGTAAGTTTAATCGTAGAAATATTGTATTAGTCGGAAACATCTTACAATGGAGCAAACTCAGGAATGTCCGTTTAATTTATACAATCCATAATGAGCTTATACGTGTACAAATAATGGGGTCATGAGAATTGCATTGAATTTACAGATACTTATGGGTGTATACTACCAAATCAAATCCCATAGACGACAATAGTAACATATGTGGCTAAAACTCCTACCTGCAGCGTATCAATCGACATAAACGCCACGGATATAAATACTACCACCCCTCACCCTTAAAGTGAATCAGAAAAAATTGGGGGTCAAGCTGCTCATTTCTCAGATAACGGTAGCGTCTATGACTACCCTAGTTCCGCACAAAATTCTAGTACTTTTTTTTTACAGGTACCGGCAGACAGGCAGACAGGCAGACAGACAGACAGCTTACTTTATTAAGGCCTTACAGTTTAACATTATACAGTTGGCTTTCCGATCTGAATGAGCCTTCAGTAATGATCCTGCAACAGAGCAGTGTACAAGAATTAGGACCCATAAGACACGGAACACAGCAAAGAACCGTAATAATCATAGCCCACAGCGGTACCCGACTGATGAATCTAGAACACGGACACTTTGGACGTAAATCCAACGGGTGACCGGCAGATTAACGCGGACACTGTGGTGGGGAGCTTAGCGATTAGCTTGTGCAACTAATCCACTAAGACACGTGGATTTGCAAAGAACCCTTGTAAAAAGAAGCGTGGCACGTAAGCAGTTCACCTGAGTATATTTGGATTATTTGCGGACTATTCCGGTTTTCAGGGATTTAGTCAGGTGTTGGGTAAGCCACCGTGGAATCTTACGGCTTTCATTCTGATTCCCCTGACAGGTACAAGACGGGGGTGCGGGTGGGGGGTGGGGGGGGAGGGTATTTACTCCTTGGGGGAATACATATCCCCGGTGGGGGGGGGGGGGGGGGGTGAGGATTGTCATTGTATCGCTTGTTTTATTTTGCTCGGTTTGACGTGAGCGTAGTTTTGCCAGTTCAGTTCAGTTTAACTTTATTTTCATGCTTATATCCAATTAAGGTTCAAGCACGATGTTCTGGGTACACACCTCAGCTATCTGGGTTGTCTGTCTAGGGCAGTGGGTTAGTTGTTGGTTGTTAGTGGTTAGTGAGAGAAAATAGGGTGTAGTGATCTTACACCTACCTACCCACTGAGTCGTTAAAATTCGCTCTCTGGGTGGGAGCTGCGAACCCAGTACCTACCAGCCTTGTGTCCGATGGCTTAACCACGACACTACCGAGGCCGGTGTAGTTTTGCCAGAAAGCTCGTTTCGTTGGGTACTTCAATCTGTGCATGGAAAAGGTAGCATCATAAATTCGTATGATATGTCGACATGTATTATATTTTCGTTGTATTCTTAAATGCACTGACAGCCATTGTTCATAATTACACGAAAGTTACACCATCACGAAATGCCACAAACATACTAAACATCTCTTTCTTTCCCTTTTTTTTTTTTTTTTTTTTTTTTTTTTGCAATAATAAACATGTCTAAGGAGGGGGGTTCTGTTTGTACGTGTTCAATATGAGTCATTGCTAGTTTGTTGTCTACCATAGATAACCAAGTATCTGTAGCATGTTAATAAGCAGTTTAAAACGCTCGTGAAATTCTAGTGTCAATAGTAGATTGGTAATCAAAATTCAAGCGTAGCAGCAAATCGGTTGTCAGTGCTCATGTTACGCGTCACGCGACCATGAAATGGCACGGATTGTCTCGAAGACGAACTGAAATCTCGCGAGAAAGAACGTGCTCTGCGCTCATTTTGCTTCGCATCCCATTAAATTCGGAGGTCTTTAGCCGGCGCATGCGTCATTAAGTCTTTAATCTCTGACCCTCATGACATAATTTATTATGACACCTAAACAAATCTTCTGTTCTCAAAAATGTTAATGCTGTTTAGTATGTTTGTGGCATTTCTGCATCGTGGTTTGTTTAAATATAACTTTTTTCTTTTTGTTATATATATAAAATTGAAGGATTAGGGTCGAATTTTAAAAAGTTTGTTTTGTTTAACGACATCATTAG
This sequence comes from Gigantopelta aegis, assembly GCF_016097555.1. Lineage (NCBI taxonomy): Eukaryota > Metazoa > Mollusca > Gastropoda > Neomphalida > Peltospiridae > Gigantopelta > Gigantopelta aegis. The sequence continues at coordinate 34,642,739 of NC_054703.1, forward strand.
AGCACATTGATGGCTATTGGATGTCGAACATTTGGTAATTTTGAGAAACAGCCCATATATATGTATATATATATATATATATATATATATATATATATATATATATATATATATATATATATATATATAGAGAGAGAGAGAGAGAGAGAGAGAGAGAGAGAGAGAGAGAGAGAGAGAGAGAGAGAGAGAGAGAGAGAGAGAGAGAGAGAGAGAGAGAGAGAGAGAGAGAGAGAGAGAGAGAGAGAGAGTGTGTGTGTGTGTGTGTGTGTGTGTGTGTGTGTGTGTGTGTGTGTGTGTGTGTGTGTGCGCGCGCGCGCGCGCTGTGTTTATTTTTTACCTTTAGATTCCACATTACTTACAACTGTAGATACTTTGGGAACTGGGGATCATGGATTTTAATTGTAAAAGAAACACGAATCTAATACGTTTAATCTGACAGTAGACCGCAACACATAACTTCAACCTAACTTCGCCATGGTGGCGCTACTGTCGCCTGGAAACAAAGTTGAAGTAAAATCGCCCGTTACACACGTATTCACAAATGAGAAGTTTTAAAAGATCCTTAAACTATACTATGGACGTCAAGACTGTTTGTTAGTAAACTAAGTGAGCGCGTAACTAAACCGAAAAGCTTCAAGTTTAGACTATAGCGGATCGACGTGTCATCTTGACAAAAGTCACGTGTCAAGTTGACTTGGGTTCGTGTGTGTTCTTTGGGAGTCGAGTGCACTAGCGCATTATGATACAGGTGTGCCGGTACGGTTTTTAAATATATAGACTTTAATTGCTTACTGTTATTTATCGTCCATTGTGGAAATTTATATTTATATGTGTATTTGGTGATGCTGTTATTGTTGCTGTTGATGCTGTTGTTGTGATTTAACTAAATTAGTGCATTATACAAGAAGAAGCAAAAGAAGAAGAAGAAGAAGAAGAAGAAGAAGAAATGTTTGTTTCTTTATTAGTGTCAAAGGCTGTACATAAATCAGGAAATATAAATATATGTACACAGAGGTTAAAAAGTACAGCATCCAGCCAAAATCAGGTAATATAAATATATGTACACAGAGGTTAAAAAGTACAGCATCCAGCCTAAATCAGGAAATATAAATATATGTATACAGAGGTTAAAAAGTACAGCATCCAGCCTAAATCAGGAAATATAAATATATGTATACAGAGGTTAAAAAGTACAGCATCCAGCCTAAATCAGGAAATATAAATATATGTATACAGAGGTTAAAAAGTACAGCATCCAGCCTAAATCAGGAAATATAAATATATGTATACAGAGGTTAAAAAGTACAGCATCCAGCCTAAATCAGGTAATATAAATATATGTACACAGAGGTTAAAAAGTACAGCATCCAGCCTAAATCAGGTAATATAAATATATGTACACAGAGGTTAAAAAGTACAGCATCCAGCCTAAATCAGGTAATATAAATATATGTACACAGAGGTTAAAAAGTACAGCATCCAGCCTAAATCAGGTAATATAAATATATGTACACAAAGGTTAAAAAGTACAGCATCCAGCCTAAATCAGGTAATATAAATATATGTACACAGAGGTTAAAAAGTACAGCATCCAGCCAAACGGCCTAAATCAGGTAATATAAATATATGTACACAGAGGTTAAAAAGTACAGCATCCAGCCAAACGGCCTAAATCAGGTAATATAAATATATGTACACAGAGGTTAAAAAGTACAGCATCCAGCCAAACGGCCTAAATCAGGTAATATAAATATATGTACACAGAGGTTAAAAAGTACAGCATCCGGCCAAAATCAGGTAATATAAATATATGTATACAGAGGTTAAAAAGTACAGCATCCAGCCTAAATCAGGTAATATAAATATATGTATACAGAGGTTAAAAAGTACAGCATCCAGCCAAACGGCCTAAATCAGGTAATATAAATATATGTACACAGAGGTTAAAAAGTACAGCATCCAGCCTAAATCAGGTAATATAAATATATGTACACAGAGGGTAAAAAGTACAGCATCCAGCCAAACGGCCTACGAGACACTCCAAACATTAAAAATATTTAAAAGCACATTGTGCTAACGACTGTGTTTATTATGGAACGTGTGTGTTACTGATGCTAAAGTTGAATGGGCTTATTCAGTAAAAGCAATCATACAATTGTTATACACTAAGCATTTGTTTCCTCTTGATAATAGTTGAGAAAGTAGCGGCCAACGGTTTAACCAAGTTTTCAAAAAACACAGATCAAGATCTAAGTGATTTAAACTGCTCTATAGGTAATAATTCCTTTATTATTATAAACATGGGACAAGCTCAGGTGGGTAAAAGATTGCTCTCACTCGCTTGATACATATAATACATATATGATGGAAGATGATGGTACCAGTGAAATTGTTCACGAGCGCTTGGCCTCTTGAACACGTCTCTGGTGCACGGATGACAGGACATGTTATGTACGGTACAGTTTAATTGTATATTGTTATTTATCGTCCATTGATACCAAAGACCGTGGTATGTGCTATCCTGTCTGTGGGATGGTGCATATACAAGATCATTTTGCTACTATTGGAACACTATAGCGGGTTTCCTGTCTAAGACTCTACGTCAAAATTACCAAATGTTTGACATCCAATAAATATTAATAAATCAATGTTCTCTAGTGTTGCCGTTAAACAAAACAAACTTTTTATTATTATTATAAAACTGAGACATGGTCAGAAGGGTCCGTTCTCGCTCTATAGGCTGATGTTCGCACTAAACGTTAGATGAATATAATACATATATTATGATAGAAGACGATGGTAGCAGTCAAATTGTTCGCGAGCGCTCGGTCTTCTGAACACGTCCCTGGTGCACAGACGACAGGACTTATTATGTATAGTTTAATTGTCAACTGTTATTTATGATCCATTGTGGCTGTTTAGATATTTTGTTGTTGTTATTGTTGTCGTTGGTGGTGATGTTGGTGTTGTTGTATGGATTCGAGTTCACTAGTAGATGAGTATGAAATAGGTGCACAGGTGCACAAAATCATTATCAGAGACGGATCTATGGGGAGCAGGGGCCCGCCCCCCTAAATTTTGCGCCAGTAATAATTTTATTGTATATTAAGTTTCATTTTTTTACGATTTAGAAATAATTTTCTTCAAGTTGTTCCGCTTCCGTATCGGTTAGTATTTTGAAGTCCATATTTGTTATATCTTTAAACTTTTCTTTTAAAGTTGACTCCTGTTTATCTTGACTAGAATATAGAGTTTTATAAAAAAAAAAAAATTCTTCTAATATATTTTTTTTTATCAATTAGTATAGTGCCGTCATCAAGTTCTATCCTGGAATAAATCTATTGTGAATATTTCTTGATTCCATGCTACAGAAATATTTAGCGGACGTCTCCCCTTCTTCAATCCATTTAGCTCTAGACCTAATAAATTGCCCTTTTAATTTCTTTTTTTTTAAATTTCGATTAATTCATTTCTTTTCTCAACTAGTAATTTGGAACTAATCATATTTTCATCTTCTACTAACGCTTTTATTTCATCACATATACATGTACTTGCTTCTTTAATGGCTTTAATTTTCTATATAAATAGAATTAAAGGGACATTCCCGAGTTTGTTGCATTGTAAGATGTTTTCGACTAATAAAATAGTTATACGATTAAACTTACATATTAAATATATTTTCTTGTTTAGAATAACAGCGTCTATATATTCAATGTGTTTCTGGTCGTCTTAATATTTGTAAGAAGCCCAAACTGGATTTTGTCTTCAAATAATTTTGTACGTAAGAAAAAACATATTTTAGGAAATAAAATTAAATTTAACCTAGTACAAATATTAGAACGATCAGAAACACGTTGAATATACAGACGCTGTTATCCTAAACTGGAAAATATATTTAATATGTAAGTTCAGTCGTATAAATATTTATTAGTCGGAAATATCTTACAATGCAGCAAGCTCAGAAATGTCCCTTTAACGTCTTCAATTGTCTATATAAATAACTTCCAATTAATTGTTCTCATATATAATCTTTACATAGTTAACTCAATAATATAACAAATGTTGCCGTTTGGTGTAAACAGTGGGGACATGCACGACCGCTGTACTGACTTGTCTCTCACCAAACTGACATGAGAAATAGCCCAACGGATCGATTCCAAACTGACATGAGAAATAGCCCAACGGATCATTCTAAACCGACCGCGCCTCACGCGAGCGCTTTAGCACAGGACTACATCCCCGTGTCAGGCCAGGTCAGGTCATAGGGCTTTACGTGCACATTCAGAGCAAGCCCCCCCCCCCCCCCCCCCCCGTGACAGGCATGACTATATATAGATAACTTCCAATTAATCGAATCTTTGCATAGTTCACTAAAGAATAATAAAATATAAGCAGTGGGGACGTGTGTAAAGCCGCTGTTACCTGTACTGACGTGTCTCTCACTAAATTTGACATCTAATAATTAGTCCACATAGCTAAGGTTTGTGATCAGAACAATAGAAACATAAAACAAAAAAAGAAAAGTGTAAAAATCTGGTTATCAAAAACTGTAACACAGGTACTCTATGACACTGATGAAGTTAAGCGATGCTAGCCTTTGTTAATACTATGGATGTGTGTGTGTGTCCGTTTTTTTACATCGAATGATATAAACTTTATCAGAATTACAAACATTTTGACGTCCAATTAGCCGGTGATTAATAAATCAATGAGCTCAAGTGGTGTCGTTAAACAATGAGCTCGAGTGGTGTCGTTAAACAATGAGATCCAGTAGTGTCGTTAAAAAATGAGCTCCACTGGTGTCGTTAAACAATGAGTTCTAGTGGTGTCGTTAAACAATGAGCTCCAATAGTGTCGTTAAACAATGAGCTCCAGTGGTGTCGTTAAACAATGAGCTCCAATGGTGTCGTTAAACAATGAGCTCCAGTGGTGTCGTTAAACAATGAGTTACAGTTGTGAAGTTAAACAAAACTTTTATGTGAGTACAGTGACCGGTGCACCGAAAGTCGTGGTATTGTCCTGTCAGTGGATATGTGAATATACAAGGCGCGAATTCCGTTTACCCGTAATCAACATGTGTATACGCATACGTAATTCGTAATACGCAATCCGCATCAATCACTTTCTATGCAAATGGTTGGAGTAGATTCAATTTACGTGTCCTCAGTACACGTATGCGTATTCGATCACTCTATGTATTGTGAATTACGCATACGTATACGTATACGGATACGGATTACGGACAAACTGTAATTTGCGCCTTACTAATAGAAACATATGTAGCGGTATCCGGATTCTTCTCCAAAACTGTGAACCGAATATCACAATTACCTCCGTGATAGACCCGTGAAATGTTACATGTGAGATGAGTTGTTTATATATTTATTATTTTTAAATCCTTTTTTTCGAGTTTTGTGCAAACAGGTATGAATATGAAACTTGTGACAGACGTTGATTTGCTTATCGTGTGTCTTGTTCCAGCCAGTGGTATGTGCTATCCTGTCTGTGGGATACTGTATATGAAAGATCCTTTGTTACTAATGCTAAAATGTAGCGGGTTTCCTCTCTAAGACTATATGTCAAAAATTACTAAATGTTTGATATCCAGTAGTCGATGACTAATAAACCAATGTGCTCTAGTGGTGTCGTTAAATAAAACAAAATTTAACTGTGAATGTGAATGCTGGCGATACGTTTCAAGTAACAGATATGCTTATCTTTGTCTTATGCGTGTCTTTAGTTAAAACCAGGGGCGGATGTAGCCCAGAGGTCCTGTCCTGGACGGAGGAGCCAGCCAAGACCGGCACCTGTGCCCAGGCCAGGCGTGCGCTACAACAGCTTGCTCTGAATGTGCACGTTAAACCCTCTGACCTGACTTGACGTAGCCCAGTGGTCCTGTCCTGGACGGAGGAGCCGGCCAAGACCGGCACCTGTGCCCAGGCCAGGCGTGCGCTACAACAGCTTGCTCTGAATGTACACGTTAAACCCTCTGACCTGACTTGTTCTAGCCCAGTGGTGAAGCGCACGTCTGAAGCGCTGTCAGTGTAGGATCGATCCCCGTCGGTGGGCCCATTAGGCTATTTCTCGTTCCAGTCAGTGCACCACGACTTGTATATCAAAGGCCGTAGGATGTGCTACCCTGTCTATGAGATGGTGCATATAAAATATCCCGAGCTACTAACGTGGAAAAATGACCATGTGTTTGACATCCAATAGCCGTTGAGTAATAAATCTATGTGCTCTAGTGTTGTCGTTAAACAAAGAAAACAAACTGTATTTAAACTCGTGTGTACAGTTATTTTTAATTATGTGTTCTTCGAAGAGCTCCTGTTGTCATTGTGTGATTGTAAATATCCATTGTACATTAATTCGTCACAGGCTGTCGTTTAACGGTCTGGGTGTATCGTGATAAAGTTTCAAGTTTCAAGTCAGCAATTAAGAAACCAATGGTAAAACAACAACAATGATATGTTGCATACACAGCTGTTTATTTAAAAGAAAAAGAAATCAACGAAATCCAAACGCACCACACACAAACACACGTGCACGCATAGAAACCACATCCACACAAACATACTGACATAAACAAATTAGACAAAATACGAACTGACGAGACAACACATTCACGCACACGCACACATATCTGCATACATTCTCACACGCACACATTCACACGTACACTCAAACGCACAAACTACAAGGATAATACATTCATAAATGCTGGAAGTTTTCGACGCCTCCGAAAGCTCACGATTCGTGTGCTTACGGACATGCCCGAACCTATCCGAATACATATCCAAAACTACATCTTCGTTGTGCTTCATTGTGCTTTTGAAGAATGCAGCTAGGACCAGTCTATAATAAATACTATGTACAATTATCACAGTACAGCGGCTTATCTTATGGGAATCGGTTAACATCTGCTTTCAAATCCTGTCGCTCTGCAAACCACCGTCACTGCAATATATTTTTCAATTTCTACCAATTTTCAAATCGAGTTACGCAGTGTCATATGCTGATCTAATAAATATATATTTTGTTTTATGTTTTTGTTCTTCTTGTAGCTTAGTAAAACCAGCAACGTTAAATGTTTAATAATTTTATAATTTATCATGAATCAAATTTTAAAAAACCCAAACACACCACCAAATATTGGGAATGGCCAATTATTGATTTACGAGAACTGTCGAAAAATTGCGAGTGGAGTTTCATTTACGGACACATCCGAACTACGGTGGTTTGCAAACAAAAGGCTAAGAAGCGATATTTCGCCTATCACGCATATTGCGATAAGCTAGAGCGGAAAATCCAGGACTATATATTACTCAATACCATATTAAAATATAATAATTTGCGTATATCTACAAAGCATAAATATATGTTTTCATATGTACAATTATGGACGGATTCGATAGGGGCACAAACAGTGCGGGCGGATTCAATAAGGTACACTTATCTTTGCATGGACGGAATGGATAAGGGACTCTCATTGTTTGTAAAGACACTGTCATACAGCACGGATTTCCTAAACGGACACAAATATATTAAAATCCTGTTTCGTTTATTTTTTAAATACAAAATTTCGATATTTATGTAATGTCAATTCATAGTTAATTGGCTAAAGCTAACTTCCACAAAATAGGACATCAACAAGATAGTATGTTTCTAAATAACCATGTATGATACAGAACTGTTTATTGGTTAAAGAACAAAAGTGACGAAGGTTATAGTAAAAGTACCACTGGAAAATTTCTGAAAATGGATTTTCATAATTATTTAAGGTTCCTCGTCAAAGTGCAAGAAAGTCGTGCTGTATGACATGTCCTTTAAAATGTTAGTAGAGTGTGTTAGTTCTTTCTTTCTAACTGATATATTGTTTTATATATATATATATATATATACACAAAATACAATAAATAAATGACAATGGAATAACAATGACAAATAAACTCTGGGTATGAAATGATATAAACCTCTTAACCGTTGTTCCCGAGTGTAGATATATAAATTATGTACTAGTAATTTAATAGCTTAAGTATATATTAAAAGATGAAATATATTCACATAAAATAACTGTTTTCTGTATAAATAGATTTTTTTATAGGATGTATGAAATTCAGATCTTTGTATTCCTTTTAACTTCAGATCTAATCTGTAGAGATTATTTAAAGGCACACAGTCCGCTTTTTCGTAATGTATTGAGATTGATCAACTAATTCGTGTCCGAGATACGATATTATAATGGACTAACCTGGCACTCCTTAAGTTCATATCTCGAGATATTAAACTTTGTAAACGGTAAATGTGACTTTCAGATTGTTGGAAATGGTGTAGCGAAACCGATAAAGTGCGCTCGCCAGTTTCAGAAATGAGTAAAAGGTTTTATGAGTATTATAAGTAGTAATACTACCCAAAATACAGAAGTTTAATAAGCTATGCATTGTTTGGTATAACAAAGTTTTGAGTGCTGCATGATTTGCATTCATAAAAGTACATATTAAATGGAGTTATTTTACAAAGTTGTGCCATGTGTGCCTTTAATATAAAATAATACAGATGCGTCTTATAAAATCTGTTTTATAACATCAGGGCCGTACGTATACTCAACGTGATGTCCAGAGGGTAGTTGCAACCCCTAGAGAAATACAAAAAAGTGCCTGTTTGGTTCGTCTATCTGGGAAAGACCCTGTGTTTCTTTGTCCCAATTTTTTGTTCATACTACCACCCCTCGTTTTAGATTAGGTACGGTCCTGAATATTTTAGTTTTACAATGTTTCCAATACTGACAAGCAAACCCCAGAAGCCTTATAATAAATAAACTGATATTACTAATCATAAATTATAGTAAATTATAATGATTAATACTGTTGATCAAGTTCGTCAGTCTTGGCAACAAATCACGATTTTGTTTTGATTCTCTTTCATTTCGGCGTATTTCGTTTCGTTGACGGATCTTCAATTTTGAATTTGTGTAATTCCACGAGGAAATGGCCTTGAGTCAAGGAAGATTTGCAAGACTTCAGATTTCGTTATAAATATGGCAGTGATTCGGCAAAACCATGCGTCTGTGACATCATTCTGCAAAATCCGGATGTATTATGACGTCATTGCTGCTTTTTCTAAATAGATTTTTGCGATGTCTGATGACGTAAGACGATTATAGTCCGAGATGTAAAACGTGGAGTATGTTGCTGTGATGGATGACGCCATAACGTTGCAGTGACGCATATGGTCTATGATGAACAGACGGCTGTATGACGACATGGCCTGTGACGTCATGACGTGGAACGAACGGAGTTGACATTGTGGTGGACTGGAGACGTATTTGGCAGGAGGGTTCCAACCTGAAACCAAAAAATCAAAATAATAATAAAATAAAATAAAATAAAATAATGTCAGTAATGTATTAATTAACTTTCAAGTTGGGGAGGAGGTATATTTTTAAGAGTTGGAGAGATACTCCCTGCAGCCAGTGGCGTAGCGGGAGGTGGGGGGGGGGTCCATGCCCCAAATCAAACTTTTGTTTTCATTGTATTAAATTTTATAAAATCATACATACACACATACATACATACATAGTGTGGCTTGTCCCCCCCCCCCCCCCCCCCGATGCTATAAAATCATGGCTACGTCAGTGTCTGCAGCCCCGCCCCTCTCTCCACTTCCGATGCCTATTTCATTAAAGCAACTAGTTGAGCAAGACAAAGACCAGTTACAACAGGTAATGAAAAGGTACGCTGTGTCTATTAGCTCGTTGTTTTTTATTTGTTTATTTATTTATCTACTTTTTGTCTAGAGTATGGAACTCCATGTGTTAAACCGCGGCACGCAGACACTGTAAAGTTTATGCTACCGTCCCAATCCGCCGCTGACAACGCCCGCTCCATTACTATACCAATTATTTAAATTTCGTATTCATTAGTTATCTGGGGTGAGACGTAGCCCTGATGCGCGGTCGGTCTGGGATCGTTCCCCATCGGTGGGCCCATTGGACTATTTTCACGTTCCAGCCAGTGCACCACGACTGGTATGTCAAAGGCCGTGGTATGTGCTATTCTGTCTGTGGGATGGTGCATATGAAATATCCCTTACTACTGATAGGGAAAAAAGGTAGCGGGTTTCCTCTCTATGACTGTGTCAAAATGACCATATGTTTGACATCTAATAGCTGACGATTATTAAATCAATGTGCTCTAGTGGTGTCTTCAAACAAAACAAAACAAACGTTTTTTTCATTAGTTATCTGACATCGTTATGACCCCATCACACTGTCGTAAAGTAAAGCATGTGATGAGAGGGAGAAATAGGGGTGCGGGTAAACAACTGTATTCTCTACCCAAAACTGATCTGATCTAGCTTACGCTATTTAACACACGTTGTTTATTTATATGCATATGGTATAAGGAAAATAAGAAGTGAAGCTATTTCTGTCTCAGCTGTAAAATAGTCGGACAACATCACGCCGTTAAATACACCCTTGCAAAAAAAAAAGAAGAAAAAAAAAGAAAAGTTTATTGTACTCCTTTAAATCTGTCCACTCGACTGTTACCGCTCACACGTCTGGCGGCGTACCGAACAACCGTGTTCGGCAGTGCGTGTGATGGCGCGCGGTCAATAACGGGACTGTGGATGGAATATCGGATAACATGTATTCAGTTAGATCTCGTATCAGCCATAGTGCATTAAAAAACCCACACACCATTTAATCCCGCTACGATGATGAGTTAGTGTTAGTGCGATGTAGTGTAAGAGTGATATGCTGAGGTGCGAGGGGTCGTAGGGTCGATACTCGTCCACCCACCGCGTGAAGGGAAGGGTATGTAGCTCTGTGTGATATTGTGGAGTGATCACCTAAAGCGTGATGGGTGTTGTGTGGGTACTGATCCACCCCACCCACCTCTGACGTGAAGAGAGAGAGAGAGACATACAGACAATCTTTCACAGAGAGAGAGAGAGAGAGAGAGAGAGAGAGAGAGAGAGAGAGAGAGAGAGAGAGAGAGAGAGAGAGAGAGAGAGAGAGACAGACAGACAGACAGACAGACAGACAGAGAGAGAGACACACACACAGAGACAGAGAGAGAGACAGGGGCAGAGAGACAGACAGTCAGAGAGAGAGAGAGAGAGAGAGTAATGATGCACTTTTCCACAGACAGGACAGTACATACCACGTCCTTTAATTTACAAGCTCTGGTGTACTAATTGTAAAGTGGGAAAAAACACACCCAAGTTCGATTTTAAAAGCTATCGCACCTCTGATGAAAACCCGTTACATTTTTAATTTTATTGGCAGCATGGTATATTTAATAATTATGTATGTCTTTTCACTTGGTCTATTCTAGACATTGTAGAAATGGTGGGGCAGCAATGGGTTGGAATGTCGGGGTGGGGGTGGGGAGGGGGGTGTGGGGTAGGCAGAGGCAGTGTTTCTTTTATACGACCTATTGAATTTATTTTTTAATGTTACAAAAGGGTAACCAAAGTGTTTGGGGTT
>NC_054703.1:34659229-34701729 GCF_016097555.1 Gigantopelta aegis
ATCAATATAAAATCCTGGTTACGTCAGTGATAGCTAATGCATTTTTCATGCTGGTATGTCGTTAAAACATCATTATTACATTAACGAATTTTGAGATTCAGCACGTCTTTCGATTATATTAATAGGGGTGGTTTGGCATATTTGATACCGGCCTCGGTGGTGTCGTGGTCAAGCCACCGGACATAAGACTGGTAGGTACAGGTTTCGCAGCTTGGTACCGGCTCCCACCCAGAGCGAATTTTAACGACTCAGTGGGTAGGTGTAAGACCACTTCACCCTCTTCTCTCTCACTAACCACTGACAACTAACCACTAACCCTATGTCCTGGACAGACCGCCCAGATAGCTGAGGTGTGTGCCCAGGACAGCATACCTGAACCTTCATTGGATATAAGCACGAACATATGTTAAAAAGAAAAAGAAAATCTGTGATGCGATCCTATATTTCGGTATATTAATTTATTAGACATGAAATAACAGCGTTTGTACTTTCAGATCTTACTACAAATCAAAGCTGGGGTTTTTAGTCCTTATAAGAGTTTTTCGGTTAATCTCAATGAGCCAAGACTGTCTTTTGTGCGAAGCAACAGTTAAGAGCGAACACGTTGTAAATTTCTCGCTACATTCCCCTTCAATGAAAGTGTAATCCATTTAAAGTAGACAGTTCTGCGTATTGAAATGTGTGCCATTTCACTGATGTCATGCATGTACAGCCATATCATATCCTGGTTAGTACTGTACAGTACAGTGACGTGTTGAGACATGTTTCGTCAATTGCAGGATGCATCGTCCCGGGGTGTAGCAGTCCACCTATGGTTTTTTGTTTTGTTTAACGACACCACTAGAACACATTAATTAATTAATCATCGGCTATTGGATGTCAAACATTTGGTAATTCTGACACATAGTCTTAGAAAGGAAACCCGCTACAATGTTTCCTAATGCAGCGAGGGATCTTTTATATGCACCATTCCACAGACAGGATAGCACACACCACGGTCATTGATATACAAGTGATGGTGCATTGGCTGGAACGAGAAATAGCCCAATTCCACCTATGGATACAAAACCCATGGCAAAGCCTCATGATACCAGTCATGGGCTTGTCAATACGTCCTTTGGACTCTGTTTTGTGCGGGACGTAGCTCAGTGGCAAATCGCTCGTCCAATGCGCGGTCGATCCCCGTTGGTGGGCCGAGTGGGTTATTTTTCATTCCAGTGACTGGTATATCAAAGGCCGTGGTATGTGCTATCATGTCTGTGAGAAGACTTTGTAGCGCAATATCACGTTAAAAAAAAAATGTGTAAGACATCTCAGTGCATTTGCAACTACGTGGTGGGTGGGAGTGGGGCGTAGCCCAGTGGAAAAGCGCTCTCCTTATGCGCGGTCAGTCTGTGATCGATCCCTGTCGGTGGGCTCATTGGGCTATTTCTCGTTCCAGACAGTGCACCATGAATGGCCAAAGGCCGTGGTATGTGCTCTTCTGTCTGTGGGAAAGTGCATATAAAAGATCCCTTGCTGCATTAAAAAAAAATGTAGCGTGTTTTTTTCGATTACTACGAATCAGAATTACCAAATATTAATGTTTGACAACCAATAACCGATGATTAATTAATCAATGTGCTCTAGTGGTGTTGTTAAACAAAACAAACTCCAATAGCCGATGATTAATTAATGAATGTGTTGTAGTGATGTCGTTAAATTAAAAACAATCTGGGGTGTTTTTTTTTTCGTCTTCCATATGTTTATCACCTACCGGCCGTATATTTTAAAATGTTTTCCGAAGTGTCATTATATACACATTCCTCCCCATGCCCCTCTTGCTTTATAAGGGTTTATAAGGTACACACGCTGGAAGATTAATTGTTTTCAGTCCTTGACCTTCAGGAGTCGTGCATTATAACTTTCTGAGTGCACATACAATGCATGAAATGTAGATTCTTACGGCCGCGCCTACCTCTATAGAAACGTACCGAGAACGAAATGTATTTCTAACGTTTATCGAATACCCTTATCAAAAAGCTATTGCCGCGGCTTTGAGCTGCTTCGATGGCAATACATTTATCTGAATAAAAATTTGGCAGTAATTGAAATCGATACGCTGTAGGTCAAAGTTCGCTGAGTCGCGTTGCCGAGTCGGAGAGATATCGTCGAGACATGTTTGACGCCATACTTTAAAATACATTATTATTATTATTATTATTATCAGAGTGACAGTACCATTGGAGGAATTTAGAGTAAAGTAATATATTTATAAAAGATACGTCAGAGAGATGGAGAGAGAGACAGAGACAGAGAGAGAGAGAGAGAGAGAGAGAGAGAGAGAGAGAGAGAGAAGGGAGAGAGATAGAGAGAGAATTCAGTGAGAGAGAGATAGAGAGAGAGTGATTCAGTGAGAGGAGCGCGAGAGACAAAAGAGAGAGGAGAGAGACAGAGAGACAGAGAGAGACAGAGAGAGAGAGAGAGAGACAGAGAGACACAGAGAGAGAGAGAGAGAGAGAGAGAGAGAGAGAGAGAGAGAGACCCAGAGAGAGAGAGAGAGAGAGAGAGAGACCGAGAGAGAGAGAGAGAGGGAGAGAAGGGAGAGAGAGAGAGAGAGAGAGATTAGAGGGGCACGAAGACAGGGGAGAGAAGATAGAGAGAGATTCAGTGACTGCTCGAAAGACCAAGAGAGAGATAGAGAGAGAGAGAGAGAGATGAGAGAGAGACAGAGAAAGAAACCCGAGAGAGAGAGATTGAGAGAGAGAGAGACAGGGACAGAGACAGAGATATACAGAGAGAGAGACACAGAGAGGGAGAGACACAGAGAGAGAGAGAGAGAGAGAGAGAGAGAGAGAGAGAGAGAGAGAGAGAGAGAGAGAGAGAGAGAGAGAGATTTGAAAGGGGTTTAGACTGTGGCTAGTGAGATTCTTAGTGATGGGTGGGAGTCGAGCCATGCTTCCCTGGAAAATATATTTAAAAACAAAATTCTTATGCATAGGGTTCGACCCAAACATCCCTCACCCTGCACACCTTCATGTGGTGGCTAAAACAACGTAGAAATCACCAAATGTATTCCGATGTATTTTAACAAGCATTTATTGAGCAAACGTTATAAATTATATTGATAAAATGGAAGAAGTTTGTTTTGTTTAGCGACACCACCAGAGCACATTGAATGATTAATCATCGGCTATTGGATGTTAAAAAAATGGTCATTTTGACACAGTCATAGAGAGGAAACCCGCTACATTTTCCCATTAGTAGCAAGGTATGCAGACAGACAGGGTAGTACATACCTCGGCCTTTGATATACCAGTCGTGGTGCACTTGCTGGGACGAGATATAGCCCAATATGCCCACCGACGGGAATCGTTATAAAATGGAAGACACTTGAAAGTCGCTGGTCGTAGACAAGGTACTGGTAAACAATCATTCCTTTCATTGGTCGTTCTAGCCAGTGCACCACGACTGGTATATCAAAGGCCGTGGTATGTACTACCCTGTCTGTAGGATGGTGCATATAAAAGATCCCTTGCTACTAATCGAAAAGTGTAGCCCATGAAGTGGCGACAGCGGGTTTCCTCTCTCAATATATGTGTGGTCCTTAACCATATTATGTCTGACGCCATATAACCGTAAATACCATGTGCTGAGTGCGTCGTTAAATAAAACATTTATTTCTTTCCTTCCATTGGAGTTTTATTTTGAACGTCCATTTCCCCTGGCCTCCCACACCCCTCCTCTTTCTCCCTCCCTTCGTTTTCACTCGATTCCCCCCTTTCAGCCCTTCTTCCACGAAGATTCGTCCCCTCTACTTTCCGGTCCCATCCCCACCGCACAACATCCAAGATACGCTACTAAGACGGGCGAGGCGTAGCCCAGTGGTAAAGCGATCACTTTTGGTCGGTTTGGGATCGATCCCCGTCAGTGGGCCCATTGGGCTATTTCTCGCTCCAGCCAGTGCACCACGACTAGTACATCAAAGGCCGTGGTATGTATTATCCTGTCTATGGGATAGTGCATATAAAAGATCCCTTGCTGTTAATCGAAAAGAGTAGCCCATGAAGTGGCGACAGTGGGTTTCCTCCTTAAATATCTGTGTGGTCTTTAATCATATGTCAGATGTCATATAACCGTAAATAAAATGTGTTGAGTGCGTCGTCAATTAAACCATTTCCATTTCCAGTACTACTAAGACTTTCCTTTCCTTTCATTAATGTGTTCTAGTGGTGTCGTTAAACAAAATAAACTTTAAATGTTATATCCAACGTAGGTTTAAGCACGTTCTCCTGGGCAGGTAAATCAGCTAGCTACCGGTTTGTCCAGGACATCGAATAACACAGTCGAATATTAACCCCCAAAAAGCGTATGAAGGACGAAAAGGTCAATTATTGGTCAATTTTTTATGTCAATTTTTATGGTCAATGTACCCATTGTTTGCCATCGCACTCTACCGCTGTGTTAACATACGTACTTATACGTGATCCATTCTTTCTTATATTTTATTATTGCTTATCTTATACACTTCTTTCTCCGACAACACAAAGAACCATTGATTGCAGACCAATATCTTTAACATGATTTCACGGATGCTACACAGAACAATAGAGGAGAAACTCTATCACCTTGGAAGACCCCTCATTATGTCCTTAATAACAATCGCGCATTAAACTGTTCGTCTATGCTGTTCCTCGCCCGCTTTTATTAATAAATCCGTCTTTTATATTTCCCAGGCAATGGGGATACAATGCGAGCCTCGACAATTGTATCAATTTCTTTTCTTGTTTGGTATGGCGCATCATGCCCGGATTTGTGTATATGAAATAAGACAGATTTTTATCTGCATCTATTTAATAATGTGGAATTGTCCGTGGCATAAAAATGCAAAACAGCACGTACGGCTCATTAAACGAGTTGTTGGAGGTTAACATTGATACGTGAGAAATAACTTAACGTAGTTTTCTTTGTGACTCTTGGTAAATTGTAATTTGTCCTTTTAGGATTTTGTTTTAAATTTTGAAGAAAAAAAAAGGGGTGGGATGTGTTGTGTTGCAAGTGACACAGGTACAAATGTAACATATAATAGTTTTGTTGAAGAGTTTTGGTAAATTAACATTACCTTCTTTTTGCATCTGTGGCGGGACGCCTGATGTGCTGTCGGTCTAGGATCGATCCTCGTCGGTGGGCCCATTGGGCTATTTCTCGTTCCAGCCAGTGCACCACGATTGGTATATCAAAGGTCGTGTTGTGGGCTATCCCGTCTGTCGGATGGTGCATATAAAAGATCCCTTGCTACTAATGTAACAATATAGCGGGTTTCCTTTCTAAGACTATATGTCAAAATTACCAAATGTATTACATCGAATAGCCGATGATTAATAAATCAATGTGCTCCAGTGGTGTGGTTAAACAAAATAAACTATCTTTCTTTAGTTTCAAATCTAGCAAACACAACGGGTGGATGTGTAGCTTTTTTGGTGGGGGTGGGGGGTGGGTGGTGGTGGTGGTGGGGGGGGGGGGGGTTGTTGTGGTGTTTTCCCCCCTAACTATTAGATCCGTTTTTGATAATTGTAATAAGACATTACTTGGATTGTATTGTTCAGATTATCCATTTCCTTACATCCGAAGTGTTTCTGTTTCTGGTCAACCTAGTGTTTCTAATATCACGAAATGCATTTTTTTTATCAGATGTTCAAAAACGCATGTACCTCTGAGCAGTAACGGTTATTGAAACGAGACCTAGTCTATTCTGTAGTTTATTTCCCCTGTTTCAACATCACATACTCTCAGTTCACTATGTTGTAACCTTATCCAAATGCGTTACAGGTCTGTAGATTAATCAAACTTAGTGTCCATGTTGTGACTCTATCCAAGTGTGTTACAGGTCTGTAGATTAACCAAACTTAGTGTCCATGTTGTGACTCTATCCAAGTGTGTTACAGGTCTGTAGATTAACCAAACTTAGTGTCCATGTTGTGACTCTATCCAAGTGTGTTACAGGTCTGTAGATTAACCAAACTTAGCGTCCATGTTGTGACTCTATCCAAGTGTGTTACAGGTCTGTAGATTAACCAAACTTAGCGTCCATGTTGTGACTCTATCCAAGTGTGTTACAGGTCTGTAGATTAACCAAACTTAGTGTCCATGTTGTGACTCTATCCAAGTGTGTTACAGGTCTGTAGATTAATCAAACTTAGTGTCCATGTTGTGACTCTATCCAAGTGTGTTACAGGTCTGTAGATTAACCAAACTTAGTGTCCATGTTGTGACTCTATCCAAGTGTGTTACAGGTCTGTAGATTAACAAACTTAGTGTCCATGTTGTAACTCTATCCAAGTGTGTTACAGGTCTGTAGATTAATCAAACTTAGTGTCCATGTTGTAACTCTATCCAAGTGTGTTACAGGTCTGTAGATTAACCAAACTTAGTGTCCATGTTGTAACTCTATCCAAGTGTGTTACAGGTATGTAGATTAACCAAACTTAGTGTCCATGTTGTAACTCTATCCAAGTGTGTTACAGGTTTGTAGATTAACCAAACTTAGTGTGCATTTTCATGAAATGAAATTAAGGTCTGCAACATTTTTTAAATTGTTTTTTTATTTGGGTGAATCAGAACCACCATCATTATTATCGATATCGATGCACAGACAGCACAAGCAAACACACAGACAGACAAACAGACAAACAGATATAATATCTCGGTGGCCGAATGGTAATCGTGGTGGTCTGGGAACTGCGGGGGAATCGGTGCCATAGGTTCGAATCTCAGCTGCGGCATGAGAGACAATTTGTGAGACAAATTTGTTTTCTATCCCCACCCCTGAAATTACGAAAATTAATGAATGAATGTTTAACGACACCCCTGCACGAAAAATACACCGGCTATTTGGTGTCAAACTATAGTAATGCAAACAAATAAAGTGATGATCAACATCAATATAAAAATTCAAAATTTAAATAAAAACAGTGTAAAGAACTGTGCAAAAATACAAATATCACCGATAGATACTGACTTTTACTCAAAATTTCAATTATATCTCGAAAAAACCCCAGGGGATTTGTGCTGTATTGGCCATTATCAAAGAGAATGTTACACCCCTGCACCACGGTGAGGTTACAGCACGCACAGGGAAAATTGTCCACAGCTAAAAAACATGTCATCGAAAAATAAAACTGAATATGGTTCAAGGCAAAAAAAAATGTGCCGTGGAGAATTAAAATTCCACGGCAATCTCCACAGCATTTCTGATTGCCGTGGGCAATTGCAGGGGTTGCTATCCCCTGTTAATATCCATGTATATACTAGTCAAACCCGACATACATACAGTATTTTAGCTGTAATACGATTGGACAGACGGCAGACAGACATACAGAAAGACAGACGGAAAAAACTTCGAATTCATTACTTAATTTCTAGGCAAAATATCGCAATTAAAGGCGATCATTTACATCATTTTAAACAGAATCTATGTCCTCGGATCACCAATACAATTTGGCATGATTAAACAAACATTCCGTTCATTTAAAAACACTTGAGATGATCCGGGCGTGTACTTGTATTATTTACAATATACTCTTGTTATGCGGGATTCCAAATGACTTTTTAATGTTTGCAACAGGCTAAGCAAACACACGTCAGATGTATCACGTGTCATGTGTCACGTGTCGAAAGGTGACATAAACATGCATGTCATTATGACCAACTGTTTTACATACGATCACGTTTCAGCGGAGAGAATGTCAACCGGATAGAAAGTACATTTATAGACTAATTCTATTAGTGCATGAATTTATGAGCAAAGTGATATCATTGACAATTTCTTAAATATGAATATAACGTGTTCGTAGTTGTTACAGTAAGCAATAGCAGAATGAATGGAAAACAACAGTCGTATTACAGGAGTAACCACTATCACCATCACCACCACCATCATCATCATCATCATCATTAACAACAATAACATCATCATCATCATCATCATCATCACCATCATCAATAACAAAAACATCATCATCAACAACGTCATCATCATCATCATCAATAACAACAACATCATCATCAACAACATCACCATCGTCATCATCAACAAAAAATCTTTATTGTCCTCATCACATCCATCATACCATCATCATCATTATCATCATTATCATCGTCATCATCATCATCAACCCACCTTCCTCTAATTTTCAGTTTGATCTTCTTTTTTTTACTCGTTACTCTCGTTTCCCTTTTCCTATTCTCCTTTCACTTCAACTTATGTTCGTGCTTATATCCAACTGAGGTCCAAGCATGCTGTCCTGGGCACATACACATCAGCTATCTGGGCTGTTTGTCCAGTACACTGGGTTAGTCGTCAGTTGGTTAGTGGTTAGTGAGAGAGAAGAAGGTGTAGTGGCCTTACACCTACCCATTGAGCCTTTAAGAACTCGCTCTGGGTTGGAGCCGGTACCTGGCTGCGAACCCTGTACCTAACAGGCTGTAGTCCGATAGCTTAACTAATGAGCCAACGAGGCCGGTCCTATTCTCCATGCACGTTTTAATCTATTTTAAACAGGGACTAAACGCCTTCCAATTTCTCACCTGTAATTCTCACCTCAATAAGCATCGATTATTAGCTAAATCTTTTATTTCGTAACGGAGACCACCAGACCTGTTAAATACTCGCCATAAACGGCTTTCTCTCGGTGATTAACGTGCACGTGCTAATATTAATCTGTAATCAATGGGAACTCGTTGTATCTCACTCTCTCCGTAAAGCACCTGCCAGGCAAATTGTAATACTTAAACGAATTTCAGGTGTGAATATCAGGTGTATGTTGCTCTAGGTGTGCGATACTTGGCATATTTCAGCGTCCATTTCATTAGCACCGACGCTTATGACGTAATAGTTAAGTACGTCATATCCGATTGCTCTGCGGCGCGATTCGTCCAGCTGTATAAATGCGCCTGTAATATCGCGCATGCGTTTTTGTAGCTAAAGCGCGTGCAATTTTTAATCAGTCTGATTATTAGTGAAGATTGTGTTAACAATATCTGTTGTATAAGAGTGTTATATCGATAATGTTTATTACGGGATATTAATCTATTAAGTTAATGTTCAGAAAGTTGCCATGATGACATACGTATTGGCTCCAGACCATTTGCTCCTAAATGTAGCTACATTTTCGTGCAAAGATGAAGAACTAATTAAGTGGTAGCCAGGAACATCCACGTGAGAAATATGGACATGACCCCACCCAGAAAGTTGTTCAAAGCATGGTATTTTTTCTTTAAATATCGTTTTATAAATACAATAATTGTATTAATTATGTTTGCCACTTATGTTTTGATGTTTGAAGGATGCATGGGTGAATGGCTGGGTGTTGAGTTAATAACCGGCCTCGGTAGTGTCATGGTTAAGCCATCGGACATAAGGCTGGTAGGTACAGGGTTCGCAGCCCGGTACCGGCTTCCATCCAGAGTGAGTTTTAACGACTCAGTGGGTAGGTGTAAGACCACTACACCGACTTCTCTCTCACTAACCACTATAACAACCAATTCACTGTCCTGGGCCCCGTTCCAAACAAGCGACCTTAGCGCTAAGATCACTGTAACTGCACAGCTAACATATGGGTTAATATCGCTTCGTGGAACGGGTCCCAGGACAGACAGTCCAGATAGCTGAGGTATGTATGCCCAGGACATCGTGCTTGAACTTTAATTTGATATAAGCACGAAATTAAGTTGAAATGAAATAAAATTATGAGTCGATGCATTATGCTTTTCTAAGTCAACATATATTTTCAAATTTTATTCTTTGTATTCATTTAACATCTGTCTTGGCTGACCTGGTATTTCTGAGGAAGACTGCTAAATGCATGTTTCTATATAATACTGTAGTCGGCCATTTTAAAAACGAAGGAAGGAAATGTTTTATTTAACGACGCACTCAACACATTTTATGTAAAGTTATATGGCGTCAGACATATGGTTAAGGACCACACAGATATTGAAGGAGGAAACCCGTTGTCGCCACTTCATGAGCTACTCGATTGGCAGCAAGGGATCTTTTATATGCACCATCCCATAGACAGTATAGCACATACCACGGCCTTTGATGTACCAGTCGTGGTGCACTGGCTGGAGCGAAAAATAGCCCAATCGGGGATCGATCCCAAACCGACGGCACATCAAGCGAGCGCTTTACCAATGGGCTACGTCCCGCCCCTTTTAAAAATGATACACCCCCTCCCTGAACAGAGTGTGTGCCCGTTTTTAACGTTGCTCGCCATCATTAAAGAATTCCCACAGCCGCCCCAGCATGACCGTTAATAAACCTGTGAAAAACTGGCACGGTGGGGGGAGGGGGGTGTGTGTGAGGGATTTAGCCAGTCGGTAGAGCGCTCGCCTGATATGCATGCATCATAGTATGCGGTGCGTGCGTGCGGCCCGACTGTGGCGTCTGATACGCTTATACACTATATCCGATTATTTCACTGCGACTAGCCACACGCGTTTTGGGCTTATACACTATATCCGACTATTTCACTGCGGCTGACCACACGCGTTTTGGGCTTATACACTATATCCGATTATTTCACTGTGGCTAGCCAACGCGTTTTGGGCTTATACACTATATCCGACTATTTCACTGCGGCTAGCCAACGCGTTTTGGGCTTATACACTATATCCGATTATTTCACTGCGGCTGGCCACACGCGTTTTGGGCTTATACACTATATCCGACTATTTCACTGCGGCTAGCCAACGCGTTTTGGGCTTATACACTATATCCGATTATTTCACTGCGGCTGGCCACACGCGTTTTGGGCTTATACACTATATCCGACTATTTCACTGCGGCTGACCACACGCGTTTTGGGCTTATACACTATATCCGACTATTTCACTGCGGCTGGCCACACGCGTTTTGGGCTTATACACTATATCCGACTATTTCACTGCGGCTGGCCACACGCGTTTTGGGCTTATACACTATATCCGACTATTTCACTGCGGCTGGCCACACGCGTTTTGGGCTTATACACTATATCCGACTATTTCACTGCGACTATACACTATATCCGACTATTTCACTGCGGCTGGCACACGCGTTTTGGGCTTATACACTATATCCGACTATTTCACTGCGGCTGACCACACGCGTTTTGGGCTTATACACTATATCCGACTATTTCACTGCGGCTGACCACACGCGTTTTGGGCTTATACACTATATCCGATTATTTCACTGCGGCTGACTACACGCGTTTTGGGCTTATACACTATATCCGACTATTTCACTGCGGCTGACCACACGCGTTTTGGGCTTATACACTATATCCGACTATTTCACTGTGGCTGACTACACGCGTTTTGGGCTTATACACTATATCCGATTATTTCACTGCGGCTGACCACACGTGTTTTGGGCTTATACACTATATCCGACTATTTCACTGCGGCTGACCACACGTGTTTTTAGGCTTATACACTATATCCTACTATTTCACTACGACTAGCCACACGCGTTTTGTAGACGCATACATCGCACCCATCCAGTCTAGACGATCTTATTGAAACTAAGTTTTAAGATATGTTTTAGCTAAGATATGTTTTAGCTATACCGCACGCACACGCCACATCCAGTCTATATGAGCCTTTAGTAGGATACATCTTGCAATGGCCGCATTTTTTTTATTTTTTATTATTATTATTTTTTTTTTTGAGTGTAGTCGCACACATCCAGTCTAGCAGCTCTCATTGAAATTGATGTATTTCGAACTGTTTTTTAGCTGGACCGCACGCACGCGCCGCATACAGTCTGGATGAGCCTTTAGTCGGACACTGGGCGGGACGTAGTCCAGTGGTGAAGCGCTCGCTTGATGCGCGGTCGTTTTGGGATCGATCCCCGTCGGTGAGCCCATTGGGCTATTTCTCACTCCAGCCAGTGCACCAAAGAGGAAATGGTTTAACTAGCCAGTGCACCACGACTGGTATATCAAAGGCCGTGGTATGTGCTGTCCTGTGGAATGATGCAAATTATAAAAGATCCCTTGCTACTAATGAAAAATAAATGTAACAGGTTTCCTCTCTAACACCTAAATTACCAAATGTTTGACATCCAATAGCCGATGATTAATAAAAAATTTTAATAAAAAATAATAATTAAAAATAAAAATAAATGTGCGCTAGTGGTGTCGATTAACAAAGCAAACTTTAGTGGGACACATCTTGCAACAGCTGCAAACTCAGGACAGCTCCTTTAACAGAAGGTGTCCACTAACGTCAGCCGTACACAAAGAACCAAACATTACATTTGATTTCATTCATTAATTACAGCAGACATTCCAGCGGCTTGGCGGATTCCCCTGCCCTCCATTTAATGGAGGATTATTTATCTAACCTCCGCCATGATGTGCTAAGCATAACGGATAACGGTCATTATAACTTCAGACCCACTTTGTCAGTTCCTAAGCCAACGTAAGTCGCACTTTTGTAAAATCCCGAGCGCGTCCAATCGGAACGAAACATGTAACGGGACTTTTGAAGTCAACGACTGAGGTAGGTTGTCGAGAAGCGAGAATGTCAGGGTAGACAAAAGGTAAATAGCACACCTGTACAAATGGATTTTTTTACCTGGGTGGCTGTGCGTGTTACCTGGAGAGGGACGTTTCGAGGGAGGTGTTGCAGAAGGGCCCGGTTCAAGGAAACAAAACTATTGTTTGTTTAATAACATTTAAATCCATTTTAAACTACGGCTTTTTGGAGTTTACAATGCGGTTGTTTCGATATGGGGGGGGGGGGGGGGGGGAGAGAGAGAGAGAGAGAGAGAGAGAGAGAGAGATGAGATGGGGAGGGGAGAGAGGGGGAGGGGAGGAGACAGAGACAGAGGGAGGAAGAGTGAGAGGTAAGCGTGTGTGAGAGATAAAGAAACAGAGAGACAGACACAGAGAGAGAGAGAGAGAGAGAGAGAGAGAGAGAGAGAGAGAGAGAGAGAGACAAACAGAGAAGAGGAGAAAGAAGAGTGCTCTTTTCTTAAAGCCGAACACCCTAGTTCCATCCAGCGAAAATAAATTATAATTTGGTTAATCTACAAACCTGTAACACACTGAGATCAGTTTTTGTCAAATGGAGTGAAAAAGCAGGTTTTATATCGATAAATACCATGGGAATCCCCATGTCCCAATTGCTTGAAATAATTTTGAAAGTTAGTATTCTGATGTCACCGGTATATGTCGCTCGAAGCACAACAATGCCTACGTCACGACAAATTTCACAGACTTGGGGTGCGTTCGTTTCACCTCTCCTGGACATGTTCCAACTGTTCTGTCCTGGTTGTATCCCCTCTCCAGATATCGTAAGACTTAGCAAAATTATTGGTTTTAAGGGTTTGTAACGTTTTGTATTGAGACACTTACTTGTCTGAACTTTATTGTTACTGAAAATGTTCACGAACTGTGAAGAAAAATCTCACAAATGAACAACAACAAATCGGATGTTGATTGCGCGAACCGTGCACGAGAAAACAAACCGAACCAAAATTATAACGGTCATGTGATATACCAACGTCTGTGACATTAAAAATAGATTGGACCTCGCTTACTTAACGTTTTTTTCTCGACAGAACGTCTTGTGAAAAAAATGCAAAAAATGCATTTCGTAGTTTTACAAACATCAGGATTACCAAAAAACACTTCAGGTGAATGGAAATGTGTATTCTAAATAATAAAATGTAAGTAAAGTGCAATTTTATTTGTGAAAAATGGGGTTTAATAGCGAAATACAACGCCGTAATGGTTAACAAATAGCCGTAACTAGGGTGTGTCCCTTTAATGAACAGTGGACGACTGTTTCGCCTGACTTGGGTACATTTGCACTCGATACTCAATACCACCAAATTTGAAGGACAAAAAGATCATAGTATACAAAATCGGATCTCTGTACAAAACACACTTGCACAAGGTCGTCTTTCTCGTGTGAAATTACTCTAGGAGGACTGTCGCTTTTCGGGGCAATGTAATATCAGTACGTTCTCATAAAGAAGACTGCCACTGAAGACAAATCTAATCCTGTACAGGACGGAACTCAGTGAACAAATGTGATGGCGTACCCTCATGCATCACCGTCAGAACACCCAGGGTATTTTGGGGGTTCGTTTAAGCACTTATTTGTTTTGTGGTGTTATTTCTTTATTTGCATTTTCCCCGCGACAACCAGTGCCACACGACAAGCATATCAAAAGCCTTCCAATCTGTGTAACAGTGCATATGTAAAAGCTTTGTTTGCTACTAACGGGAAACTGTTTAGTGGGGTTCTTCTGAAGACTACTGGTCAGAAGTATCAAATATTTCACATGTGGTGGGTTCTGGGGGGGTGGGGGGGGGGGGGATTGAAGGAAGGGAGGAAGGAAGTGTTTTATTTAACGACGCACTCAACATATTTTATTTACGGTTATATGGCGTCGGACATATGGTTAAGGACCAGACAGATATTGAGAGAGGAAACCCGCTGTCGTCACTTCCTGGGCTACTCTTTTTGATTAGCAGCAAGGGATCTTTTATATGCACCACTCCACTGACAGGATAGTACATGCCACGGCCTTTGTTACACCAGTTGTGAAGCACTGGCTGGAACGAGAAATAGCCCAATGGGTCCACCGACAGGGATCGATCCTAGTGGGGGGGGGGGGGGGGGGCTTTGGGGGCATTTCCTTAAGTGGATTTGGATTCATTTGGTTTTTGGTGACAAGTTCGTTGATCTATACTACATTTTCATCGGACATCTCTACAACCACCTCCCCTGTAACTCTAGAACCGGCCCTAAACCATATAAATTATCAATAATAACATCTCCAGGGGCTGGTGTACCTCGTGAGTGGCCGTCTCGGGGTCTGCCGACGTCTTCAAAGGGAGTTTAGTTGATCAACACGAGCCCTATTATTTGTTAATATCCTATGTGTTTCCGTGATGTCGGTTAATCTGAACGCAAGGCGGCGTTGGAATGATCGACAAAGAGGGTCTCCGTCCACACTTTTCTCAGACGTCTGAGCGCAACTATTAATTATGGGCTTAGCAACGTTCTCGAATAACCGTTTACCGTTAAAGGCGATATGTTAAGTCCCGCTAAGTTTTTTTTTTTATATGCATTGATAGTCAGTAGGGTTTTTTCCCTTAATGTTGTGTTTTTGTTTAACTACCTCGTGCAAAGTGACTCATAAATTGTAGATAAAGAGAGTCTTGGTGTGTTTGAATATAATAATTTATATTTGTTGTGTAGGGGTGTTTGGGTTTATGTTGTTGGGAAATTTAATTAATTTAAGAAATATATCAAGATGATTTTTAAACATTTATACTGATGTGGTTCTCCAATGCAGAAACGAAGTCCGTGTATATATTATATGTCAAGGACACGAAATTTAGTCCAGTGTGTTACTGGGTGCGGTTCCATCTCCCTTCGCTATTCATTATTTCAATATATGCATCTCTCTCTCTCTCTCTCTCTCTCTCTCTCTCTCTCTCTCTCTCTCTCTCTCTCTCTCTGTGTGTGTGTGTCTCTTTCTCTCTTCCCCGATTCTCAGTGTCTCTCCATATCTCCCTCTAGTCTGATACGCTAACATAATGCCACCTCTTAAGCCCAAATCTTAAAGGGACATTCCTGAGTCTGCTGCAATTATTAAGATGTTATTGACTAGCCCAGACTTTTTAACGATTGTAATTACATATCAAATATATTTTTCTGCATAAAATGTTAGTGGCTGTATATTAGTCGTGTTTCTGATCGTTCTAATATTTGTACTAGGTTAAATTTCATTTTATTTCCTAACATATTTTTTCGTACGTACGAAATTATTTTAAGACAAAATCCAGTTTGGGCTTTTTACAAATATTAAGACAACTATAAACACATTGAATATACAGACACTGCTATTCTAAACAAGAAAATATATTTAATATGTAAATTTAATCGTAGAAATATTTTATTAGTCAGAAACATCTTACAAATACAATGCAGCAAACTAAGGAATGCCCCTTTAAAGTATTACTTTATTAATTAACACAATCATTTCAAAGCCCGCTAAGTACCACTAACACCCATCTGATTCTTCCCACTACAGCCAACATCTCCAAACCTCATAACATTTACTTTTTGAACTTTCAGTTTTCATTTTCATGTTGAATCACGTCTCCACGTTCTGAGTCCCATAAAGATAAAACACTCGAGGTGACACGATCTTGAAGGCCAATAAACCGGCAGAGAATATATTAAAGCGAGGATTAAGAGCAGAGATATGAACCCCGCCCGATATTCAATGGCAATATTGAATAAATCTCCGTCGGCACTCTTCAGAGTACTTAAAGGTGTAAAACACAGCATTCCAGAAGAAAATACATCAAGTGTTGAGATTGGGGGCAGCGGGGTGGGGACATGGCGTAAAGTGTCGAGGTCGTTATTTCAGTCAATTTAGATTATTATTATTAATTCCTTTCAGAGACTCCAAAAAAAGTAGTTTCTAAACTGGCTTTTGTTTACCCCCACTCATAAATACCAACATTGTGTTTGTAGTACTAATGATGATATCATTCGCCTATCGTGAACATCTGATATCATCACTGTTTCGATTGTGATTCATGAGTGCGTTCTATTACATGTATTGCCATGTCAAGTGCCAGTGCATGACATAAATTATATTTTCTTTAGCCCGCCCGCCCGCTCTCTCTCTCTCTCTCTCTGTCTCTGTCTGTTTCTGTTCCTCTCTTTCTATCTCTCTCCCTCTCTCTTTCACACTGTTTCTCTTTCTCTCTATCTTTCTTTTTCTCTTCCCCTCTCTCCGACTCTGTTTCTCTCGCTCTCTCTATCTATTTCACTATCTCTCTCTCTCTGTTTCTTTCTTTCTTTTTCTCTCCCCATCTCTCTCTCTCTCTCTCTGTTTTTCTCTCTCCTTCTCTCTCTTCCTCTCTTTCACTCTCTCTTTCTCTTTCTCTTTCTATCTACCCCCCCCCCCCCCCCCCTCTCTCTCTGGTCTGCGCTAAACGGGCTTAACCCCCTCACTGGCGTAGCCAGGATGGGTCATAAGTATTATGCCCCTAGTCACACCTCTCTCCCCCCCCCCCCCACCCCCGAAAAAAAAGAAAAAACAAAAAAAAACACCAACACCCCCCCCCCCCCCCCCCCCCCCCCACACACACACACACAAATTCCTCAAAACCACCAACAAACAAACACCCGTCATATTACCTTATGATTATGATCTTACAATGAAAATACCCATACCTACAAGTAACGATCACAGAGAAGTCTGGACTGGGACCATCTACCCGATGACGTCACACACGACACAAACACGTCTGCTATTTTTCGTAACTCGACCTTAAAGTACGACTCACTAGGTTTGGGTCTTCGTTTCTTGACAAAAGTCATTATTTACAACGGCGCGCTTACCCCCGACTCGCCCTTTTCGATATTCGATCACTTTCTTATTTGTTCGGCACACACGACCCGAGCCATCTTGTTCCAGAGGCCGTGTTGACCAGCAGAAGACCGTCAAGTACCGCTAATGGGCGCTTGTCCCGGTCGGGATTAGACTTTTGTAGTATGTATAATCCCTCCTCTTTGCTGTGATGGTCCGGTGTGTTGTCAAACAGATCGTTGTAATCCTCTGTGTGTTGGAGTATTGCGTTTCGCGATCGTCACCGCTGATTAACGCACGCGTATACAAGACGACCTTCTAATTCGTATTAAATCTTGTATCTATATCTATATCTGTATCTGTATATTTATATATCTGCATATATATGTTATATCTATATTAATAATCTATGACTATACTTATCTGATTGTCAGTCTATCTGTCTATGTTTATGTGTTTCTGTCTGTCTGTATCTATGCATGTTTGTCTATCTGTTAGTCTGTCTATCTATTTGTCTATCTATCTATCTGTCTGTCTGTCTGTCTGTCTGTATGTCTGTCTGTCTGTCTGCCTGTCTATCTATCTATCTATAATATATATATGTATGTATTTATGTATGTATGTATGTGTGTATGTATGTGTGTGTGTGTGTGTATATGTATATATATATATATATATATATATGTGTGTGTGTGTGTGTGTGTGTGTGTGCCTGTATGTCTGTCTATCCGCATGTCTGTCTGTTTCTCTGTCCGCATATTTATCCATCCATCTATCTATCTTTATCTAGCTATCTATATGGCTGCCTGTTTGTTTGTCTATATATCCATCTTTATCTATCTATATATCGATCTATCTATCTGTTTTATCTATCTATCTCTCTGTCTATCTGTCTATCTATCTATCTATCTAGCTAGCTAGCTAGCTATCAATCTCTTTATATATCTATCCATCTTTTATGTATCTGCATATTTGTGTGTCTGTTTATCTTTCTGTCCATCTATATTTATATCTGATCTGGCTGGCTACGTGACTGACTGACTGCGTGCCTGCCTGCCTGCCTGCCTGCCTGCCTGCCTGACCGACTGCCTTGCTGGCTGGCTGGCTGGCTGGCTGGCTGGCTGCCTTGCTGGCTGGCTAGCTGGCTGACTGATTGCCCGAATGCCTGCCTGCCTGCCTGACCAACTGTCTTGCTGGCTGGCTTGCTGGCTGGCTGGCTGACTGACTGACTACCCGACTGCCTGGCTGTCTGGATGGCTGGCTGACTGACTGACTGACTGACTGACTGGCTGGCTGGCTGACTGACTGACTGAATGACAGACTGCCTTGCTGGCTGGCTAGCTGGCTGACTGATTGCCCGAATGCCTGCCTGCCTGCCTGATCAACTGCCTTGCTGGCTGGCTTGCTGGCTGGATGGCTGACTGACTGACTGACTGGCTGGCTGGCTGGCTGACTGACTGCCCGACTGACTGACTGCCCGACTGACTGACTGACTGACTGACTGACTGACTGACTGACTGACTGACTGACTGACTGACTGACTGACTGACTGACAGACAGACTGCCTGCCTGCCTGCCTGCCTGCCTGCCTGCCTGCCTGCCTGCCTGCCTGCCTGCCTGCCTGCCTGCGTGCCTACGTGCCTGCCTGCCCGACTGGCCGACTGACAGACTGACTGACTGACTGACTGACTACCTGCCTGCCTGCCTGCCTGCCTGCCTGCCTGCCTGCCTGCCTGACTAACTGATTGACTGACTGACTGACGGAGTGACTGACTGGCTGACAGAGTGACTGACTGACTGACTGACTGCCTGGCTGACTGGCTGACTGGCTGGCTGGCTGACGGGCTGACTGACTGATTAACTGACTGGCTGGCTGACTGTCTGACTGACTGACGGAATGGCTTACTGATAGACAGACCTACCGAATGGCTGACTGATTTATTAATTGATGTATAGGCAGGCAAACAAACAAACTGATAGATTGACTTAGAGATGATCAAACGGACAAAATAAAAACAGATATTCATACACATATTTGTCACAATCATTTTACTGCGGGGGTAGGGGGTGGGGGTGGGCGTGGGGATGGAGCGGACTGTAAGGGCCCTCACTTTTAATTGTCGTTGATATGCAACAAAACGACATTGTGTAGTTCACCTTGACTAGCGCGTGTACAATATTAGTATATAGACCATGTAAGTACATGTACTGAGATATACGTCAGTGTTTCTAGGGGCTGTCTGGCGATTTATTGTTTTACCACGACCATACAAGATCAAAACAAACTATTGGCGCTCTTAGACCAACATTATTATCAGTCTGAGGGTCACGTGACATCTTAAAGTGACGTTTATTTCAAAATTAAAAATGTCGGACGTGTGCTGGTCGGAAGTATGTTAAGTGTTTGTTTACAGAGAAAGTGCAGATAAAAATCATGTTTGCCCAGAAACATTTTAGACGTGTAAAAGTGTGGACGTTAGCTGTTGGTTAAATAGTGATGACGTGGTGTGCAAGAGATAGTAGGATCGAATCTACTCAAATGGCAGTTCGTCATGTTTGTTTTTGTGTGTTTTTTTCTGTGAGATGTCTTGTTTGTTTGTTTTGTTTTGTTTTATTTTGGGTGTTCTTGTATACATTTTAATTGGGTTTTTTCTTTTCGTGGGGTGTGTATGTATACGACTGTGTGTGCCTGTGTGCGTGCGTATCTGTGTTTCAGAGAGAGAGAGAGAGAGAGAGAGAGAGAGAGAGAGAGAGAGAGAGAGAGAGAGAGAGAGAGAGAGAGAGAGAGAGAGCCGAAATACAATAACAGGTCGATCTAGTTACTAAATTTCCTTTAATATTGTTTTCACACTGCATTCTTATCTGCATCCAATATAATACTCAATACCATATTTCACAATCTGAAGAGAAAAAACCCCACCAACTTCATTTGAAAATTTTAATTCACTTTCTCTAGCTTTATTACAAAAAATTCAACTGGAGTGCTACCTAGAAGGTACATCAATTTCAGTCGTTCAATTTCCATTACAAACACTTGTCGTTTTCACCCGTGTTCCATTTCATGACATTTTCACAGCTTTTATTTCATGCCATTGTCGTGTGGCCGCTTTATATCAGTGTTTATCACTCGCCGGGTGTAAAATACACCCCGTTTATCCACCTTAACGGGTGGGTACAGAAAAGGGAGGCATATTTATAAAGGGGATTTATACAACTCTCGATTTCAAAAGGGACATATCTGTTTATCGCCGACATTCCCATTGACACGTTTTATGAAAATTAATATCTCTTATCGCGCCATTTTATTTTTCGTGTGGGGGATCTTCAGAAAAATAAAGAGACGGCTTTGAAGTTGTTTATTATTTAAGGAAACTGAAAAGTGAAAGCTTAACTACAGCATTTTAATATACGCGTTTAATATTTTTATTATCCCTAGCTCGAGTCTCGATAACGGCTGTTGTTTGTGTGAATAGGGTGGCATGGAGTTTTTCGGGTGGAGATTAGAGGCTGTTTGGTGCGGTATGAAAAATGTGTTCCGAAGATTAAAGCGTTGCGTTAATATTTTAGTTTTTAAAGTTTATATTTATTGATTTAACAATGCATGAATCCAGCGTGAGTCACTGCACTAAAATTAAAGGTGCAGTGTCATAGTTAATAATGTTATATTTTATTATTTGTGCGTTTTGTTTGTGATAGATAGTTTTAAAACTTTAACGATCTCACACGTTAATTTGTCTTCTTACATACCCGGTGGTGAGAACGTCATGCGTTATTTTTGATAACACATGGTTGTTTGCACACGTACGTGTGTTAACAATTTCAATACATACGACTGGCTGCTCCTAGGTGAAAAGAAATGTTTTATTTAATGACGCACTCAACACATTTTATTTACGGTTCTATGGCGTCAGGCATATGGTAAAGAACCACACATATTGAGAGAGGAAACCCGATGTCGCCACTTCATGGGCTACAGCAAGGGATCTTTTATATGCACCATCCCAAAAACAGGGTAGCACATACCACAGCCTTTGATATACCAGTTGTGGTGCACTGGCTGGAACGAGAAATAGCCCAATGGGCCCACTGACGGGGATCGATTCCATCGAGCGAGCGCTGTACCACTGGGCTACGTCCCGCTCCGTTCCTAGGTGATGACCAGGGGCCTAATTCACTAAACTGTCGTAACTTTGCGATCTCGCAGTGCAATGATAAAATACTTACAAAGAGGATGCTTTTTTTCTAACAGAACCTAAGAGACTTTGTGAATTAGGTCCCTGGTCACCAATGCCATACGTTCAATGAAAAACAGCACTGCGGACATCGATTACACTGTGACGTGTAGTTAATCTGGCAACCATGTGTCATGTAAAAGATCCCTTGCTCCTAATCAAAAAGAGTAACCCATGAAGTGGCGAAAGCGGGTAGATTTGTTTACGTGCAAAACTAGGTTTACGATGTTTTGTGAAATTGAGCCCTGCACCTTTAAATTCGTTGCGAGTGACTCATGGTGTATATATTCATTATTAACTCAATAAATATAAAGTAAAATATTAACATGCACGCTTTAATCTTCGGAATACATGTTTAATTCTCCACTCGAAACAAATCCACGTTGCTCTATTCATACCTTATCGAGACTTGAGCTAGGGATAACATAAAATATTAAACGCATATA
Organism: Gigantopelta aegis; assembly: GCF_016097555.1. Lineage (NCBI taxonomy): Eukaryota > Metazoa > Mollusca > Gastropoda > Neomphalida > Peltospiridae > Gigantopelta > Gigantopelta aegis. The sequence continues at coordinate 34,681,282 of NC_054703.1, forward strand.
ATATTAAAACTCTGCATTTAATTAAATAGATTACTTACTGCGAATAGGTCAAAGTCGATATAAGCACAGTCAAACTTTTTTTTTTTTTCTGCCCACCGGCCTCGTTGGTGTCGTGGTTAAGGCATCGGACAAAAATAAGACTGGTAGGTACAAGGTTCGCAGCCGGGTACCGGCTCCCACCCAGAGCGAGTTTTAACGACTCAGTGGGTATGTGTAAGAGCACTACACCTTCTTCTTTATCACTAACCACTAACAACTAACAACTAACAACTATCCCACTGTCCTGGACAGACAGCCCAGATAGCTAAGGTGTGTGCCCAGGACAGCATGTTTGAACCTTAACTGGACATATGCACAAAAATAAGTTAAAGAAAGAAAGAAAATGATGCCCAGTCGCACAACGTGTCATAATGAAAAAAAGAAAGAAACGTTTTATTTAACGACGCACTCAACACATTTTATTTACGGTTATATGGCGTCAGACATATGGTTAAGGACCACACAGATATAGAGAGAGGAAACCCGCAGCAAGTGATCTTTTATATGCACCATCTCACAGACAGGATAGTACATACCACGGCCTTTGTTACACCAGTTATGGAGCACTGGCTGGAACGAGAACTAGCCCAATGGTTCCACCAACGAGGATCGATCCTGGATCAATCGCGCATCAAGCGAACGCTTTTCCATTGGGCTACGTCCCGCCCCGAATAAATGAATGAATAAATTAATGAATAAATTAATGAATGAACGAATGAATGAACGAATGAACGAATGAATGAATGAACGAATGAATGAATGAATGAATGAATGAATGAACGAACGAATGAATGAATGAATGAATGAATGAATGAACGAATGAATGAACGAATGAATGAATGAACGAACGAATGAACGAATGAATGAATGAATAAATGAATGAACGAATGAATGAACGAATGAATGAATGAATGAATTAACGAACGAATGAACGAATGAATGAATGAATGAACGAATGAATGAATGAATGAATGAATGAATTAATTAATTAATTAATGAATGAATTAATTAATTAGTTAATTAATTAATGTTTAACGACATCCCAGCACGAAAAATACATCGGCTATTGAGTGTCAAACTTATAATATGAAGATGACGACAAACACTTCGGATGTACGGAAATAGATATTCTAAACAATAACATTCAAGTAATGCCTGATTTCAATTATCGAAAACGATTCTAATAGCGAAAAATACATCATAGTTTTTTAAAACTAGTCTGTCATTTTAACGGTACTTCGTCTTTAAAGGAAAAAGTTTCTTTTTTCCCACTAGAAGTGTGTTTTATTTAACGACACCACTAGAGCACATTGATTAATTAACGATCTGTTTTCTTCAGAAGAAGCCCGCTGCATTTTTTCCATTAGCACCAGTGATCTTATATATGCATTTATTTGTTTATTTGTTTTATTTTATTTTATTTTATTTTATTTTATTTTAAATGATTTTAAAAATGTTTTGTTAACTGCTTTGTTAACGGTTCAAGTGTAATTTTTCGACATATTATATGATACGAACATTTTCGCATCATTGACTTCAGTACAAACTGAAACTAACAATTAAAAATTGATTTTCCAGCAAAGCTATGTTACAAATCGTTATGGGTCATAGATTTCAATACGCAAATGAAACTGACAGCTGTTTAGCCGTGTGATCTATTGTTTTTTATTTCAACGGTGAAAAAAAGGATAATATTATGTACATTTAGGTCTTCGATCACAAAAATACATCGATGATGTATGAAAGAGACAACTGGGTCAGATGAATTATTTAAAAGGTCATTGTTATGGAATTGATCTTGAGTTAAGTGTTATTAGCACACAAAAAGTGCGTCTGTTTAATTTTTAATTAACAACAATAATCATGACACAGTAACAACTGGAGGTGTTCATTGTAAACAAATGACAGGTGTTGTCAGTTAGGTGTGAGGAAAGTGGGGTGTGAAACCGCTAAACCCATAAGTGCCATAGACACGCATACATAAAAAAAAGACCTTGAATACTCTCTCTCTCTCTCTCTCTCTCTCTCTCTCTCTCTCTCTCTCTCTCTCTCTCTCTCTCTCTCTCTCTCTCTCTCTCTGGGTAGTCGTAGAAGTCGTGAGATCGGCGAATTGGTCAACTTCGTCGTGACAGTTGGTAGTCTGTCTTAGCATTAGGTGCAAATACCAGTCTATCAAGTGAACGCGACCGCTCGTAACATCGGTGGAAATATAGGTAGAAACGCATAATGAGTAGTAGTTGAAAGGAAAACATTTCCTGTCAACAGATTTCAACATTTTACTTTCGAATATTGAAAAACGAAAGTATGTACTGGGGCATAGCCAGAGACGAAAAAAACGCCGAGGAAACCTCAGACCTGTAAAATAAATATCAGTGTCATGGGAAAAATTAAATAAATCAAGGGAAATTCCAGACGAGGCAAACGCCTCGTCTGCCTCATGCTGGCTACGCCATTGACATAGACATGTATATCCTGTTTCATGTATTCCGCTCATGCATACAGAATTCATTATCGAGGCGTGTGCAGGAAATTATGCAGAATATGTTTAAACTGTGTCGAGCAAAGCTTCTAGAGGGAGGGTCGACCAATGCTCCTATGGAAAATATATTTTAGAAAACAAATTCGCTCTTTGCAACAGTGGGGTGGGTATGGAGGGAAGGTTCCATAAAACCGTATTGCAGCACACGCACCTGTTGTCGTATTGTTAAAGGGACAGACCCTAGTTTCAACCCGTGAAAATTAACACTAAGTTTAGTTAAAGAGACAGACCCTAGTTTCAACCCGTGAAAATTAACACTAAGTTTAGTTAAAGGGACATACCCTAGTTTCAACCCGTGAAAATTAACACTAAGTTTAGTTAAAGGGACAGACCCTAGTTTCAACAGGAGTAATTTAACACTAAGTTTAGTTAAAGGGACATACCCTAGTTTCAACCCGTGAAAATTAACACTAAGTTTAGTTAAAGGGACAGACCCTAGTTTCAACCCGTGTAAATTAACACTAAGTTTAGTTAAAGGGACAACCCGTGTAAATTAACACTAAGTTTAGTTAAAAGGGCAGACCCTAGTTTCAACCCGTGAAAATTAACACTAAGTTTAGTTAAAGGGACAGACCCCAGTTTCAACCCGTGAAAATTAACACTAAGTTTAGTTAAAGGGACTGACCCTAGTTTCAACCCGTGAAAATTAACACTAAGTTTAGTTAATCTACAAACCTGTAACACATTTGGATAAAGTTACAATTGAGTGAAACATGAATCTGTGACTTTGAAATGGTGAAATACCCTCTAACTGTTACTTCTCAGACGCACGTTCCTTTTTAAAAACACGAGAAATGCATTTTATAATATTAAAAACACCAGGAAGGAAATAAATGTTTTACTTAACTATGCACTCAACACATTTTATTTAAGGTTATATGGCGTCAGACATAATATGGTTAAGGAACACACAGATATTATGGGTTACTTTTTTCGATTAGCAGCAAGGGATCTTTTATATGCACCATCCCGCAGACAGGATAGCACATACCATGGCCTTTGCTATACCACTCGTGGTGCACTGGCTGGAGCGAGAAATAGCCCTGACAAGGATCAATCCCAAACCGACAGCACATCAAGCGAGCGCTTTACCATTGGGCTTCGTCCCGCCCCAAAACCACGAGGATGACTAAAAACACTTCGAATGTACGGAAATTGATAACCTAAACCATAAAATATAAGTAAAGTATGATTTCAGCTGTCAAAAAACAGCTATAATAATAACAAAATATGCTTTAGTGTTTAAAAACTAGGGTATGTCCCTTTAAGAATAATTACAATACCTCTCTCCCCCCCTACCAACCATCGCCCCCCCCCCCTCCCAACCATCCCTGTACACGCGCCTGCTCACGCAATACTAAGAATCATTACAATATACCCCTCCCTACACACGCGTCTGCTCACTTAAAGCTAAGACAAATTACCATAACAAAATATTTTATGTATGCATTTATACGAAGATGCAATCAACACCAACCGGTTCAAAGTTCTCCGAGTGTGGCCATCTTGTTAACGTACAACTTCGTGTCGGCTGGGCCAGGTATGAAATTGTTAAATTACTGCGTGTGATAATTTAACACGACCCCATCCCCCTGTCATGATTGCACATGCAGTATTATCACTAAATGGTATTGCGGGCACGCGTAGGAATACATTAGCGAAATGACTAAAAGGAAACGGTGCCCCCGATGTCGAGGGAGGGAGATCGCGTAATACGAATTGTTGTTTGTTACGTAACACAACATGCAAGGTCACAGACGACATTTGGTGAAATCATCGGAGAGTTATTCCAAAAATGAATACAACGAGGGTGGGGGTGGGGTAGGGTGGGGTGCTGGAAGTGTGTGGTGTGTGCTGATGTGTCGTTAAAGTTTATGTTTTGTTTATCTTCACCACTAGAGGCATTTATTAATAAATCACCCATCGGCTATTGGATGTCAAACATTTGGTAATTCTGCACTCAACACATTTTATTTACGGTTATATGGCGTCGGACATATGGTTAAGGACCACACAGATATTGAGGAAGGAAACCCGCTGTCGCCACTTTATGGGCTACTCTTTTCGATTAGCAGCAAGAGATCTTTTATATGCACCATCCCATGGACAGGATAGTACATGCCACGGCCTTTGATATACCAGTCGTGGTGCACTAGCCATACGTACGGAGACCAACATACATATTAGGAAGTAAATTGAAGTTCTGGCTACCTCAAACATTAGAACAACTAGAAAGTCAGTGAAATTACAGACACTGATATTCTAAACAAGGAAATCCATTGATATTATGTATGTTTGTGTGCGTACATGCGTGTCTGTGTGTGTTTCTGTGTATGTTTGTGCGTGGGTCTGTGTATGTGTGTGTGCGTGTGATTATGTGTGTGCATGCATATATGTGTGTCGATGCGAGTGTGCGTGTTGTGTGCGTGCGTATCTGTGTTCGTGCGTGCCTCTGTGCGTGTGTGTATGTATGTGTATGTGTATGTTTGTCTATGCGGGTGTGCGTGTGTGTGTGTGTGTGTGTGTGTTGCTATATAATGTAGTTTCGTACCATATTTTATTCAGATGTATAAAATGTGTAACACTACTGTATCCACGTAAAGTATTTTGTATGTTTCAGTCAATAGCTGATTTCAGTTTCGGCAGAATAAACTGATTGATTGATTAATTATATATGGCAGTATGTGGCAGAAAATAAGGATAGTGACATTTTTGTTTGTCATAGTCGTTGCTGTTCAGTATTTGTTTTTGTTTTGTTTTATTTTCGCTTTGTTTGTTGTTGTATGTTTGTTTGTTGTTGTTTTTGTTTGTTGTATTTTTGGTTTGTTTTTTAGTGTGGTTAGTTTTTAAAACTAATTTTTTTTATTAATCTGTCTTCTATTTCCTTTCTACATACAGCATTTTTTATGTTTAATCGAAGTTTCTGGATTTTGTCTTCTTTTGATGTAAACAATGCACTTTATTTTCGTATAGACAATTACATTTTCCATGTACTTTTCTGTTGTTTGTACGTTTGTTTGGTTCTTTTGATGTAAACAAAATAAAAAGACATTTGAAAAGTAATCCTCATGGCTCAGCCATTATGAACGATCTATTGATGTTATAATCCGCAGTATTACTTAGCGTATCACCGGCCTCGGTGGCGTCGTGGTTAGGCCATCGGTAGGTACTGGGTTCGGATCCCAGTCGAGGCATGGGATTTTTGATCCAGATACCGACTCCAAACCCTGAGTGAGTGCTCCGCAAAGCTCAATGGGTAGGTGTAAACCACTTGCACCGACCAGTGATCCATAACTGGTTCAACAAAGGCCATGGTTCTTAAAACATTAATAATACCAATTATTACACATCTTCTAATATCATTACCGAACCCAAGAGAAATGTTCTTAAAAACTCTAAACACACTATTTTTAAAATTTATTTGGCAGAATAAACCTGAAAAGTTAAAACGTGATCTAATAACTCAAGACTATAAAGTAGGAGGACTCAAAATGTTAAATGTAAGTAACTTCATGATCGCTTTAAAAGGTTTGTGGATACGAAGATTGTTTGTAAGTAATTCAAAGTGGGTTTATCTCTTTAAGTCTGTTACAAACGTATCAACAAATGAATTAATAATATATGGAGATTATTTCATTACGGGAAAAGCCACCCAAATTCTAAATAAGTTTTGGAGAGATACATTACTTTGTTGGGTAAAGATAGAAAATAAACATAATCCTGAAAGTGTAAACGATATTTTATGTACTAATATCTGGCATAATCGTGAAATACTTATAGATCGAAAACCATTTATATATCAAAATTATGCCAGCAAAGGCATTATTTTCATAAGTGACCTATTCGATGAACAAGGTGATATTTTGTCTTATGGTAAATTTATAAATATATATCATACAACATAAAATTTCTTGTACTATGTTTCACTGGTAAACGCAGTAAAATCAAACCTTAAAAATTTAGATACTTTGAAAGATGACAGTTTCACAACAATAAATAAACCCATTCTTCCATTTAAACTAAAACTATTGTTAAAAAGCCAACGAGGATGTAAAGATATGTTCGATATAATAAACTTCAAAGCAGTAACGCCAAAATCACAAATTAAATACACGAATCAAGGATTTATTTTTACACCAAGTGATTGGGAACAGTACTATTTGCTACCTTTCCAATGCGTGAACGATTCAACTTTACTATGGTTCCAATACAGATTATTTCAAAGAATTTTAGCTACTAATACATTTTTACATATGATTCGCTACGTCGATTCGAATATGTGCAATTATCCTGAGATCATATCACATTTATTTGTAGAGTGTAATGAGACCAAAATCTTATGGGATTCGGTACAAGCCTGGATATTAACTAAGACTGGGAATATAATTACTTTTAATAAAAATAATATCATGTTTGGTTTCATAAATAATGAAAAAGATAACTTTCTTAATTGGCTAATTATTAATATAAAATACTATATTTTACTATACAAAAATACAGAAAAAATGCTTAGAAATCACTGCCATTAAAAACATATTGCACAAAAGATTTGAAATAGAAAGATTAAAAAATGCAATTATGAAAAATTATTACAGAATGGTCCCCATGGCTCAACCTCTTTAATGAGTGAGTGATAGTAATATAGATATAATTAATATTAAGAAAATATAATGTATACATATATACATGTAGCAATATATATTGTGACTGATTTAGTGCGTGGCTTGTTTGGAGATCGCAGAGTTTCATGTCTTATTTAATTCAAAACAACTTCTTTCCTTCTTCTTATGCCATCTATATCTGTCTTGTATTTTTCTTATTTTCTTCTTCTTCTTCTTCTTCTTCTTCTTCTTCTTCTTCTTCTTCTTCTTTTTATTCTAAATCCTTTTCTGATTCTGATCCTTCTTATTCGATATTGTCTCTGTTTTCGTTTAAATCTCGGATCATAACAATAGTTATGTTATAGATCACTGTCCATGTTCATCTGTATTCATGAGTTGAACTTCACCCTGAATCAGTTTCTATTAATTTTTGTTATTTTTAACACAGTTTGTTGCTGCTTAGACCATGGATACAAATGTAAAGCAGTGATTCGGGGCTCCCAAACCCGACACTTCAATATGATCTGGGGCAATAAAAATAAAAAATAAAAAAAAGGCCATGGTTTGTGCTGTCCTGCTTGTGGGAAGTGCAAATAAAAGATTCCTTGCTGCATGTCGTAAAAGAGTAGCATATGTGGCGACAGCGGGTTTCCTCTAAAAACAGTGTCAGAATGACCATATGTTTGACGTCTAATAGCTGATGATAAGATAAAAAATCAATGTGCTCTAGTGGCGTCGTTAAATAAAACAAACTTTACTTTTACTTAGTGTATCATACACAATACACGCATTGTGTAAACGAATATTTCAAAAGCTGATGAGTCGTGGCGCAGTGGTTAAGCCTCCGAACTACAGGCTGGTAGGTACAGGGTTCGCAACCCGGTACCGGATCCAACCCAGAGTGAGTTCTTAAGAGCTTAATGAGTAAGGTGTAAGGCCACTACGCCCTCTTATTTCTCACTAACCAACTAACAACTAACAACTAACTCATTGTCCTGGACAGACAGCCCAGATAGCTGAGGTGTGTATGCCCAGGACAGCGTGCTTCAACCATAATAGGATATAAACACGAAAATAAGTTGAAATTAATGAATAAGAATTGAAAGGTAAAATTATTTCTGTTCTAATTATTACTAATGTGGCCTACTTTCATTTCTAGTTGTACTGCATGTAGGTCAAAATGGAAGTCCAGTTGTCTCTTAAAGTGACAGACCCTAGTTTCAACCCGTGAACATTAACACTAAGTTTAATTAAAGGGACAGACCCTAGTTTCAACCCGTGAACATTAACACCAAGTTTAATTAAAGGGACAGAACCTAGTTTCAACCCGTGAAAATTAACACCAAGTTTAATTAAAGGGACAGACCCTAGTTTCAACCCGTGAAAATTAACACCAAGTTTAATTAAAGGGACAGACCCTAGTTTCAACCCGTGAAAATTAACACCAAGTTTAATTAAAGGGACAGACCCTAGTTTCAACCCGTGAACATTAACACCAAGTTTAATTAAAGGGACAGACCCTAGTTTCAACCCGTGAACATTAACACTAAATTTAATTAAAGGGACAGACCCTAGTTTCAACCCGTGAACATTAACACTAAATTTAATTAATCTACAAACCTGTAACACATTTGGATAAAGTTACAATTGAGTGAAACACGAGTCTGTGATTTGAATTGGTGAAATACCCTCTAAAAATAGACTAAAACTCGACTCCATAACTGTTACTTCTCAGACGTACGTGCGTTTTTAAAGATATGAGAAATGCAGGATGAGAACACCAGGATGACCATAAACACATCGAATGTACGGAAATTGATAATCTAAACCATAAAATCTACGTAAAGTATGATTTTAGTTATGAAAAACGGCTATAATAGTAAAATAAATATGCCTTAGTGTTTAAAAACTAGGGTATGTCCCTTTAATCACCAATAAATAGTTCTGTTTGTTTTGTTTAAGGACACCATCGTCGGCTGTTGGATATCAAACAATTTGGCAATTCTCACGTACAGAAATGACACCCGCCGTACTTTACAACACATTTTAAAGTGTTGTTTTGGGGTTTTTAACGACCCCACTAGAATATAGGACATTGATTTATTCATCATCAGCTATTGGGTGTCAACCATTTGGTAATTGTGACGTATGGAGTATTAGAGAGGAAACCCGCTACATTTTTCCATTAGTAGCCACAGACAGATAGCACATACCACAGCATTTGCTATGCCAGTCGTGGTGCACTGACTGGAATGAGAAACAGCCTAATGGGTCTCTCGACGAGGATCGATCTTAGATCGACTGCACATCAGACGAGTTCTTTACCACTTGGCTACGTCCCGCCGCTGAAAACTGTAATTAGTGGATGTATGTTTAATTTCGTGCTGGGTGTCTTTAAACATTCATTTGGTATAGTGAAACTAATTCCACGCCGAATACTGTAATTAGTGGATGTATGTTTAATTTCGTGCTGGGTGTCTTTAAACATTCATTTGGTATAGTGAAACTAATTCCACGCCGAATACTGTAATTAGTGGATGTATGTTTAATTTCGTGCTGGGTGTCTTTAAACATTCATTTGGTATAGTGAAACTAATTCCACGCCGACACGGAACGTAGCCCAGCGGTAAAGCGCTCGCTTGATGTGCGGTCGGTTTGGGATCGATCCTCGTCGGTGGCCCACTGGGCTATTTCTCATTCCAGCCAGTTCACCACGACTGGTATATCAAAGACCGTGGTATGTGTTATCCTGTCTGTGGGATGGAGCATATAAAAGGTATATTGCTACTAATGGAAAACAATGTAGCGGGTTTCCTCTCTAAGACTATATGTCAAAATTACCAAATGTTTGACATCCAGTAGCCAATGGTTAATACGGGGGACGAGACGTAGCCAATACTACAGCGCTCGCTTGATTCGCGGTCGGTGTGAGATCGATCCCTGCCGGTGGGCCCATTGGGTTATTTCTCGTTCTAGCCAGTGCAAAACGACTGGTATATCAAAGGCCGTGGTATGTACTACCCTGTCTGTGGGATGGTGCATATAAAAGATCCTTTGCTGCTAATCGAAAAGAGTAGCCCATGAAGTGGCTCTCAATATCTGTGTGGTCCCTAACCATATGTCTGACGCCATATAATCGTAAATACTATGTGTTGAGTGCGTCTTTAAATAAAACATTTCTTTCTTTCTTTCTTTCTTTCTTTAAACATTCATTTGGGAGTGGAACTAATTGCACGCTGCAGCGAGACGTAGTCCAGTGGTGAAGCGCTTTTTATGCGCGGTCGGTTTGGGATCGATCCTCGTCGGTGGCTCATTGAGATATTTCTCATTCCAGCCAGTACACCACGACTGGTATATCAAGGGCTGTAGTATGTGTTATCCTGTCTATGGGATGGTGCATATAAAAGATATATTGCTACTAATGGAAAACAGTGTAGCGGTTGACCATATGTCAAAATTACCAAATGTTTGACATGCAGTAGCCAATGATTAATACATCAATGTGTTCTAGTGGTGTCGTTAAACAAAACAAACTTGATTCCACGTCATTTTACTTCCTTAGACATCAGCTGACCGCATTCTCTTGCAACTCAACACGCTGTATGCGGAAGAAAAAAATACCACGATCGATTTTCCCATACATTTTAATATTATAAAAACACACCAACAATCTTTAAAGATTCGCACCTGCTTTACGTCTAACCATTTTTCACCCTAACAGAGTATACACCAAAACCAACACCTGCAAGACAACGAAAATAGAGTTGCCTCCCCATTCACGCGCGCGATGATAATGCAAAATAAACAAGTTGTCATTAATTCACACGCACCACGACAACAATGGCGCGAACACATCAAAGATGGGAATTGGTATACTACTTTCTAAACGCAAACGTGCTGCCTAGGCGACAGGTAGCGTTATAGTGAAGAATCGAACCGACGTGACTCGGACAATACAATTTGTAAGCTGTGTGGAATATATTATTAATCGAAGCTGCAAGCTTTTCGCTTCCTCTTTTGTCGAGGTCTCTATAAGAAAATGGCTAATGCGCCGGGTATCTTTTATAGTACACGACAGTTCATACGTGGGATTTTTATACGCCTTGATGCGTCTTTAATGACAATTACATGAATGTAGATATAAACAGTTTGGCTTCGTGGAATCTCTCCTAGTGCCAGGGGCGGGACGTAGCTCAGTGGCATATTCAATACCGTATATCTGCACATCACTGATTCCAAAAGACGTTATGATAGAATCGTGATGATATGTAGCAATGATATATGGATCCAACTCTGTCATTGAGAGGGGGGCGAGACGTAGCCCAGTGGTAAAGCATTCGCTTGATGCGCGGTCGGTTTGGGATCGATCCCCGTCGTTGGGCCCATTAGGCTATTTCTCGCTCCAGCTAACTGGTGCACCACGACTGGTATATCAAAGGCCGTGGTATGTGCTATTCTCTCTATGGGATGGTTCATACAAAAGATCCTTTGCTGCTAATCGAAAATAGTAGCCCATGAAGTGGCGACAGCGGGTTTCTTCTTTCAATATCTGTGTGGCCTTAACCATATGTCTGACGCCATATAACCGTAAATAAGATGTGTTGAGTGCGTCATTAAATAAACCATTTCCTTCCTTCCTTTCCTGGAAGCGCAAATAAAAGATCCCTTGCTGCTAATCGGAAAGAGTAGCCCATGTAGTGGCGACAGCGGGTTTCCTCTCAAAATCTGTGTGGTCCTTAACCATATGTCTGACGCCATATAACCGTAAATAAAATGTGTTGAGTGCGTCGTTAAATAAAACATTTCTTTCTTTTCTTCCTTCCTTTCCTAGTGCCATATTTCTTTATTCACGGTGGAGGATTCAGAAAATCCATTTACGGGGCCCAGTGATAATATGTGGTCGAAGGCCACACATGTTCCCGCAGGGATTCCTCGGATTATCCAATGTAATTTTGTTTTTAATAAAACAATAAAACACAATTTAGAAGGGGGGGGGGGGGGGGGGGGGGGCCCGGAGTACTCCTTAGATCCGCCACGGATTCCACGTGAGGGGACGGGACGTAACCCAGGGGAAAAGCGCTCGCTTGATGCGCGGTCGGTCTGGGATTGATTCCCGTCGGTGCGGTGGTCCCATTGTGCTATCTCTCGTTCCAATCAGTGCACCATGCCTGGTATATATCAAAGGATATGGTACGTGCTATCCTGTCTGTGTGAAGGTGCATATAAAAGATCCCCTGCTACTAATGAAAACTTGTTTTAGCCGGTTTCCTTTCTTAGACTACAGGTAAAAATTACCAAATGTTTGACCTCTAATAGCCAATGATTAATAAATCAATCTGCTCTAGTGATGTCGTTAAACAAAACAAACTTAACTTTTTATTCATCGTGAATAAGCAGGAACGTACTAAGAGAGGGCTGACTGCCGCTGTACCCCTGCTAGATACGCCCTTATCCCCACAAAAAAATGAAAGGTTTTTTTTAATGTAAGTTTTTGTCTAAATCTATGCTTGATTCATTTCACTACTGCCACCGTTCTCGCCCCGCCTCTTCCACTGCCCCCCCCCCCCCCCCCCAATTGTTGCCTCCCCCCCCCCCCCCCCCCCCCCCCCCCCCCCCCCCCCCCCCCCCGCCACTTAATTTAAGCTAGGCTCTAACATTCCAGCACGAAGGCGAACAATTATTAAAGAAAACGTTCCGGTACCGCCAATTAATTCCAGCAATATCGTCTTGTAGATTCGGTTAGCGGGTTTGTTTTAGAGGAAACCCTAGCCACATCAACAAACAGGGAAACACCTCTAGTTTTAATGACATGTCAAACTTATATTAGTTTTGTTGTAATTCACTTGAGAAACCCGAGGCGGTAGTTAACACAGAGGTCAGAGGTCAGACAGAAACATGACAACAAAGTCAGGTATGTCATTGTATTGATGGTCTGCCTATACCGGCCTCGGTGGCGTCGTGGTAGGCCATCGGTCTACAGGCTGGTAGGTACTGGGTTCGGATCCCAGTCGAGACATGGGATTTTTAATCCAGATACTGACTCCAAACCCTGAGTGAGTGCTCAATGGGTAGGTGTAAACCACTTGCACCGACCAGTGATCCATAACTGGTTCAACAAAGGCCATGGTTTGTGCTATCCTGCCTGTGGGAAGCGCAAATAATCCCTTGCTGCTAATCGGAAGAGTAGCCCATGTAGTGGGGACAGCGGGTTTCCTCTCAAAATATGTGTGGTCCGTAACCATATGTCTAACGCCATATAACCGTAAAATAATGTGTCGAGTGCGTCGTTAAATAAAACATTTCTTTCTTTTTTCTTCTTCTTTTTTGGTGGTCTGCCCCACGCATTGTAATATTTCGGCAATTTCCGTGGTTCTAAAACGAGGTTTTCGCTCTAATACTCGGAACACACTGTATAACAGTATTTTGTCGAAGGAAAGGAAGGAAGGAAATGTTTTATTTAACGACGCACTCAACACATTTTATTTACGTATATATGGCGTCAGACATATGGTTAAGGATACACAGATATTGAGAGAGGAAACCCGCTGTCGCCACTTCATGAGCTACCCTTTGCGATTAGCAGCAAGGGATTTTTTATATGCACCATCCCACAGAAAGGGTAGTACATACCACCGCCTTTGTTACACCAGTTGTGAAGCACTGACTGGAACGAGAAATAGCCCAGTGGGCCCACCTACGGGGATCGATTCTAGATCGATTATGCATCAAGCGAACGCTTTACCACTGGGTTTCGTCCCGCCCCTATTTTGTCGAAATGCTAAAACCCCTGTATACGTTACGTTTCCGAAATTGTTTTCTTTTATTTAAGCGCATGTACAAAATTGCAGAACATTTTTGTTTTTCATTTCATGTCAACTTATATTGGTGCTTATATCCAATTAAGGTTCAAGCACGCTGTCCTGGGCACACACCTCAGCTATCAGGGCTGCCTGTCCAGGACAGTGGGTTAGTTGTTAGTTGGTTAGTGGTTACCGAGAGAGAAGAGGATGTAGTGGTCTTACACCTATTCATTGAGTCATTAAGAACTTGCTCTGGGTTGGAGCCGGTACCGGGCTGCGAACCCTGTACCTACCAGCCTGTAGTCCGATGGCTTGACCACTGCGCCACCGAGGCCGGTATTTTCGTCTTAGTATATTTGCAACAAGGCAGTTAACCATATCTGCTCATGGTGGTAACACTCGAGTGAGTAAACGACGTTATATGATGGGGGAGACGGGCTGTCATTTTAAACTGGATTAAAGGGACAGGCCCTAGTTTCAACCCGTGAAAATTAACACTAAATTTATTTAATCTGCAAACCTGTAACACATTTGGATAAAGTTACAACTGAAAGAAACACGAGTCTGTGACTTTGAAATGGTGAAATACCCTCTAAAAATAGACCAAAACTCGATTCCATAACTGTTACTTCTCAGACGCACGTGAGAATGAGAAATGCAGTTTGTGATATTAAAAACACCAGGAAAACCAAAAACACTTCGAATGTACGGAAACCATAAACCATAAAATCTAAGTAAAGTATGATTTCAGTTGTCAAAAACGGCTATAATAGTCAAAAATATGCCTTAGTGTTTAAAAACTAGGGTATGTCCCTTTAAGAATTCCTGTAATCTACATGTATATAACAGAATTACTGGGTAAAGTCGATGTCCTTGAACTGTAATTGGACATAAGCAAGAACATAAATTATATCGTCAGCAGCGTATCTCATTCCACTACCTTTGATATGTCATATATATATACACTCTTTAACTGAAGACAGCCAACACCGAAAAACTTTATGGAGACCAGGAATTCCTCCGTGTCACTGTGAGATTCATCCTGGCAGCAAACATCTCCCTGTGATATCATTACAAGAAGGAACGAACAGAAGAAGAAGAAGAAGAAGAAGAAGAAGAAGAAGACTGTGAGATTCATCCTGGCAGCAAACATCTCCCTGTGATATCATTACAAGAAGGAACGAACAGAAGAAGAAGAAGAAGAAGAAGAAGAAGAAGAAGACTGTGAGATTCATCCTGGCAGCAAATATCTCCCTGTGATGTCATTACAAGAAGGAACGAAAAGCAGAAGACTGTGACATTCATCCTGGTAGCAAACATCTCCCTGTGATGTCATTACAAGAAGGAACGAGAAGAAGAAGAAGACTGTGAGATTCATCCTGGAAGCAAACATCTCCCTGTGATGTCATTACAAGAAGGAACGAGAAGAAGAAGAAGACTGTGAGATTCATCCTGGTAGCAAACATCTCCCTGTGATGTCATTACAAGAAGGAACGAGAAGAAGAAGAAGACTGTGAGATTCATCCTGGTAGCAAACATCTCCCTGTGATGTCATTACAAGAAGGAACGAACAGGAGAAGAAGAAGAAGACTGTGAGATTCATCCTGGTAGCAAACATCTCCCTGTGATGTCATTACAAGAAGGAACGAGAAGAAGAAGAAGACTGTGACATTCATCCTGGTAGCAAACATCTCCCTGTGATGTCATTACAAGAAGGAACGAACAGAAGAAGAAGAAGAAGAAGACTGTGAGATTCATCCTGGTAGCAAACATCTCTCTGTTATGTCATTACAAGAAGGAACGAGAAGAAGAAGAAGACTGTGAGATTCATCCTGGTAGCAAACATCTCCCTGTGATGTCATTACAAGAAGGAACGAGAAGAAGAAGAAGACTGTGACATTCATCCTGGTAGCAAACATCTCCCTGTGATGTCATTACAAGAAGGAACGAAAAGAAGAAGAACACTGTGAGATTCATCCTGGTAGCAAACATCTCCCTGTTATGTCATTACAAGAAGGAACAAAAAGAAGAAGAACACTGTGAGATTCATCCTGGTAGGAAACATCTCCCTGTGATGTCATTACAAGAAGGAACGAGAAGAAGAAGAAGACTGTGAGATTCATCCTGGTAGCAAACATCTCCCTGTGATGTCATTACAAGAAGGAACAGAAGAAGAAGAAGACTGTGAGATTCATCCTGGTAGCAAACATCTCCCTGTGATGTCATTACAAGAAGGAACGAAAAGAAGAAGAAGACTGTGAGATTCATCCTGGCAGCAAACATCTCCCTGTGATGTCATTACAAGAAGGAACGAGAAGAAGAAGAAGACTGTGAGATTCATCCTGGTAGCAAACATCTCCCTGTGATGTCATTACAAGAAGGAACGAGAAGAAGAAGAAGACTGTGAGATTCATCCTGGCAGCAAACATCTCCCTGTGATGTCATTACAAGAAGGAACAGAAGAAGAAGAAGACTGTGAGATTCATCCTGGCAGCAAACATCTCCCTGTGATGTCATTACAAGAAGGAACAGAAGAAGAAGAAGACTGTGAGATTCATCCTGGTAGCAAACATCTCCCTGTGATGTCATTACAAGAAGGAACGAGAAGAAGAAGAAGACTGTGAGATTCATCCTGGCAGCAAACATCTGCCTGTGATGTCATTACAAGAAGGAACAGAAGAAGAAGAAGACTGTGAGATTCATCCTGGCAGCAAACATCTCCCTGTGATGTCATTACAAGAAGGAACGAGAAGAAGAAGAAGACTGTGAGATTCATCCTGGTAGCAAACATCTCCCTGTGATGTCATTACAAGAAGGAACGAGAAGAAGAAGAAGACTGTGAGATTCATCCTGGCAGCAAACATCTCCCTGTGATGTCATTACAAGAAGGAACAGAAGAAGAAGAAGACTGTGAGATTCATCCTGGCAGCAAACATCTCCCTGTGATGTCATTACAAGAAGGAACGAGAAGAAGAAGAAGACTGTGAGATTCATCCTGGTAGCAAACATCGCCCTGTGATGTCATTACAAGAAGGAACGAGAAGAAGAAGACTGTGAGATTCATACTGGTAGCAAACATCTCCCTGTGATGTCATTACAAGAAGGAACGAGAAGAAGAAGAAGACTGTGAGATTCATCCTGGTAGCAAACATCTCCCTGTGATGTCATTACAAGAAGGAACGAGAAGAAGAAGAAGACTGTGAGATTCATCCTGGCAGCAAACATCTCCCTGTGATGTCATTACAAGAAGGAACGAACAGAAGAAGAAGACTGTGAGATTCATCCTGGCAGCAAACATCTCCCTGTGATGTCATTACAAGAAGGAAAGAAAAGAAGAAGAAGACTGTGAGATTCATCCTGGCAGCAAACATCTCCCTGTGATGTCATTACAAGAAGGAAAGAAAAGAAGAAGAAGACTGTGGGATTCATCCTGGCAGCAAACATCTCCCTGTGATATCATTACAAGAAGGAACGAACAGAAGAAGAAGAAGAAGGAAGAAGAAGAAGAAGAAGAAGAAGAAGAAGACTGTGAGATTCATCCTGGTAGCAAACATCTCCCTGTGATGTCATTACAAGAAGGAACGAGAAGAAGAAGAAGACTGTGAGATTCATCCTGGTAGCAAACATCTCCCTGTGATGTCATTACAAGAAGGAACGAGAAGAAAAAGAAGACTGTGAGATTCATCCTGGTAGCAAACATCTCCCTGTGATGTCATTACAAGAAGGAACGAGAAGAAGAAGAAGACTGTGACATTCATTCTGGTAGCAAACATCTCCCTGTGATGTCATTAAAAGAAGGAACGAGAAGAAGAAGAAGACTGTGAGATTCATCCTGGTAGCAAACATCTCCCTGTGATGTCATTACAAGAAGGAACGAGAAGAAGAAGAAGACTGTGAGATTCATCCTGGCAGCAAACATCTCCCTGTGATGTCATTACAAGAAGGAACGAGAAGAAGAAGAAGACTGTGAGATTCATCCTGGTAGCAAACATCTCCCTGTGATGTCATTACAAGAAGGAACGAGAAGAAGAAGAAGACTGTGAGATTCATCCTGGTAGCAAACATCTCCCTGTGATGTCATTACAAGAAGGAACGAGAAGAAGAAGAAGACTGTGAGATTCATCCTGGTAGCAAACATCTCCCTGTGATGTCATTACAAGAAGGAACGAGAAGAAGAAGAAGACTGTGAGATTCATCCTGGTAGCAAACATCTCCCTGTGATGTCATTACAAGAAGGAACGAACAGAAGAAGAAGAAGAAGACTGTGAGATTCATCCTGGTAGCAAACATCTCCCTGTGATGTCATTACAAGAAGGAACGAAAAGAAGAAGAAGACTGTGAGATTCATCCTGGTAGCAAACATCTCCCTGTGATGTCATTACAAGAAGGAACGAAAAGAAGAAGAAGACTGTGAGATTCATCCTGGTAGCAAACATCTCCCTGTGATGTCATTACAAGAAGGAACGAAAAGAAGAAGAAGACTGTGAGATTCATCCTGGTAGCAAACATCTCCCTGTGATGTCATTACAAGAAGGAACGAAAAGAAGAAGAAGACTGTGAGATTCATCCTGGTAGCAAACATCTCCCTGTGATCTCATTAAAAGAAGGAACGAAAAGAAGAAGAAGACTGTGAGATTCATGCTGGTAGCAAACATCTCCCTGTGATGTCATTAAAAGAAGGAACGAGAAGAAGAAGAAGACTGTGAGATTCATCCTGGTAGCAAACATCTCCCTGTTATGTCATTACAAGAAGGAACGAGAAGAAGAAGAAGGCTGTGAGATTCATCCTGGTAGCAAACATCTCCCTGTGATGTCATTACAAGAAGGAACGAACAGAAGAAGAAGAAGAAGACTGTGAGATTCATCCTGGTAGCAAACATCTCCCTGTTATGTCATTACAAGAAGGAACGAAAAGAAGAAGAAGACTGTGAGATTCATCCTGGTAGCAAACATCTCCCTGTGATGTCATTACAAGAAGGAACGAGAAGAAGAAGAAGACTGTGAGATTCATCCTGGTAGCAAACATCTCCCTGTGATGTCATTACAAGAAGGAACGAAAAGAAGAAGAAGACTGTGAGATTCATCCTGGTAGCAAACATCTCCCTGTTATGTCATTACAAGAAGGAACGAAAAGAAGAAGAAGACTGTGAGATTCATCCTGGTAGCAAACATCTCCCTGTGATCTCATTAAAAGAAGGAACGAAAAGAAGAAGAAGACTGTGAGATTCATGCTGGTATCAAACATCTCCCTGTTATGTCATTACAAGAAGGAACGAAATGAAGAAGACTGTAAGATTCATCCTGGTAGCAAACATCTCCCTGTGATGTCATTACAAGAAGGAACGAAAAGAAGAAGAAGACTGTGAGATTCATCCTGGTAGCAAACATCTCCCTGTGATGTCATTACAAGAAGGAACAGAAGAAGAAGAAGAAGAAGAAGACTGTGAGATTCATCCTGGTAGCAAACATCTCCCTGTGATGTCATTACAAGAAGGAACGAGAAGAAGAAGAAGACTGTGAGATTCATCCTGGTAGCAAACATCTCCCTGTGATGTCATTACAAGAAGGAACGAGAAGAGAAGAAGAAGACTGAATACTAGGTGTCAGAATCACCAAATGCTTGACATCCAATAACCGATGATTAATTGATCAATTTGCTCTAGTGGTGTCGTTAAACTTTTTTTTAAACATTTATGCGTTAACCAAGACCAACGTTCTTTAACCTCTTCAGTTAAAGGCTTAGTATTTCACCTTGACACGTGATACATTTAACCTCGAGTTAATTGATGAAATCCATTTTCACACTTTCTTCAAATTGGATTTAGTTTAGCACTGTGCTGTTGACATACCCAGGACAATATTTACACGTGAGATATGGTCAAACAGCGCCACCTTTAAGCACTCGTGTTTGCGTTTGGATGTCAAACTGGTCCGTTATGGCGATTATCTAATCGGAGTGATTGCCCTTGGTTATGACATAAGATAACCTTTGACCTCTCGTACAGAGTCAGTTTTCAGAACTTACGTAAATACAATGTGCTGGACTGGTTAAAGCTAAAAGGAATGTCTTGTGGAGTAATATCAATGATGTAGAATAATAATAATAGTAGTAGTAGTGGTCGTAAATGTAGTAATAGAAGTAGTGGTAGTAGTAGTAGTAATAGAAGTAGTAGTAGTAGTGGTAGTAAATGTAGTAATAGAAGTAGTAGTAGTAGTAATAGAAGTAGTAGTAGTAGTAGTGGTGGTAGTAGTAGTAGTGGTAGTAGTAGTAGTAGTAATAGAAGTAGTAGTAGTGTTAGTAAATAGTAATAGAAGTAGTAGTAGTAGTAGTAATAGAAGTAGTAGTAGTAGTGGTGGTAGTAGTAGTAGTAGTAGTAGTAATAGAAGTAGTAGTAGTAGTAGTAGTAGTAGTAGTAGTAGTAGTAGTAGTAATAGAAGTAGTAGTAGTAGTGGTGGTGGTAGTAGTAGT
>NC_054703.1:34706729-34714229 GCF_016097555.1 Gigantopelta aegis
ACAATAGACCGAAATGCTTGAAATCAAAAGTGAACGACATCGCGGGCTAAAATACCACAACAGTGGGGTTACACAAGGATCGCACCTGGGCCCTTCGTTATTCACTATCTCTGCAGACGGGACAATTTGTTTGAACAAGTCTCACAATGGCTGTGTTAGGTATTAATGATTTTACAGGGAAACCAATAAAGATTTGCCAATTGACGGATATAAGGTACTCTTCTGATACGAGCGGTGATAAAGAATGATAAACCGGCGATTCGAGACAGGTATTGCTCTGATAGAGATGATACGAGCAGTACGCTGATAAATATGATGAGAGGAGAGAGAGAAAAGCGATTTCAGTTTCATATTTGGTTTCAGAAGTGGGATAAAATGTATTTTTAAATTACACCCTTTGTATAACAAAGGTTAGTTAGTAACTGTTCTGTGACTAATTAATAGATGATACTCGTCAGATTTCGGTTAGTGTTTTAGAGAAGAAACACGCTAATTGTTAGTTGTATTTGTAAATATTAACCAGCCTCGGTGACGCAGTGGTTAAGCCATCGGACTACAGGTTGGTAGGTACAGGGTTCGCAGCCCGGTACCGACTCCAACCCAGAGCGAGTTCTTACGTGCCCAGTGGGTAGCTGTAAGGCCACTACACCTTCTTCTTTCTTCCTAACTACTAACCAACTAATAACTAACCAACTGTCCTGAACAGACAGCCCAGATAGCTGAAGTGTGTGCCCAGGACAGCGTGCTTGAACCTTAATTGGATATAAGCACAACAATAAGTTGAAATGAATGTAAATATTAAAGAGGGTAAGAAGGTCCCTGTAAATAACATTACTTTGGTACTCGATCAGTTTAGTAGTAACATTTAGATTTGGCGTAACACAGTTCTGGACGGCTATGTAATAAATTCAAAAAATAATTCGTGTCTGGTATCTCAACTTATTATATGATTGATTAGCATTAGTCACTGGCTGGTTGGCTGGTTGTTTGATTAGTTGGTTGGTTGGTTAGTTGGTTGTTTAGTTGGTTGGTTGATTGGTTATTTTGTTGGTTGATTGGATTTTTAGTTTGTTATTTCGTATGTTCATTGGTTGTTTAGTTAATTCGTTATTTAATTCGTTGGTTGGTTGTTTGGTTGTTTAGGTATTCGATATTTTACCGCAACTGTTCGATACTTCTCTGCAGGTATTCGATAGTTTCCGTGACAGTTCGATACCTCTCTATAAATATTCGATAGTTTCCGTGACAGTTCGATACCTCTCTGCAGGTATTCGACAGTTTCCGTAACAGTTCAATTCCCGCCCCGGGAGGGCCTATCAAGGTGTCACCTTTAATTACGTGCTGGTCAAATGTTAGCCACAAAGTGCCATTAGTGTCGGGAAATCCCACGCGTTCACGCGGGGGTGGGGCTAATTGTCTTGACGTAAAGTGAGAATCTGTGAATCACCACTTACAGCGAGTCTTCTGGCTGTCAATCACAAACTAATACGAAAGTCTGGCGAGGAATGTGTTTCTAAATGGGTGGAGATATTTGTATAATAGTATTATCATAAGTGGATATAAGGCTGATATTTACTGGATTTAATTTAATTGTTTAAATTACCTGAAATATTTCGGATGAGCAGTCTACCCCCCCCCCCCGTCTCTCTCTCTCTCTCTCTCTCTCTCTCTCTCTCTCTCTCTCTCTCTCTCTCTCTCTCTCTCTCTCTCTCTCTCTCTCTCTCTCTCTCTCTCTCTCTAATGGCTTTCTAATTCTAATAAACACTGTCGTCTAAGCATTACCTAATCCCTCTCTAATTGTATCAAGAATGGCTTTCTAATTCTAATAAACACTGTCGTCTAAGCATTACACTAATTGTATCAAGAATTCAACCGTACCACAACCCATCCCTACCCTGCACACTTTCCCCAGAATATACTCCTGGTAATTCTGATCAAAAATACATGTTGTTACGCTTCCACGCAAACGTTAAGTTACAGTCCTGCGAGTACTAGAACATATCATAGATTATTAACTTCGGTTATTATTAAAGCGATCCCTTTCAATGATGATTCAATATCGTGGTTTGTTATATTCGCGTATTTCCGTTTGTTTTCACGACGGTGCACGAATAGGCACTTCATAAAATAGTTCTTCAAGAATTAATGTTCCGTGATATTTCTCTAATGGATGTTAAGTTCTATAATTCATTTCATTTCAATTTGTTTTTTTGCTTATATGAAATGAAAATTCAAGCACACTCTCTTGGGCTCACATTTATAAGCTATGCACTTGTTATGCACTTACTCAGCGATACCTGTTTTGTGATAAAAACCAGCTACAGATCAGGAGCAGACTTCTTCTTATTTTAACTTATTTTCCAGCTTGTATCCAGTTAAGGGATCAAACACGCTGTACTGGCACACACACACCACACCTATCTGGGCTGTCTGCCCAGGAAAAAGGTTAATAATCAGTAGTATTTGGCATAGCCAAGATTTTATGCTGGGGAGTCACCTACATTGGGGCGGGGTACCCACACTGAATATGCATGTTCATCCACGCGTTTTACACGTGCTGTGGTGCGATAGTGACACTTCCCATGCCCCTCCTCGGCTACGCCCGTATTTAGTCGATAATGAGAGAGAAGTCGGTTTAAGTGGTTTTTCCACCTCCCTATTGGGCTGTTAAACCATAGCATGGGTGAGAGTCGGCACTGGTATACGAACCCAGAACCTAGTAGCGGTGAGATCGAGGACGTAATCGCAATACTATTAAGGCCGGTCATAAAAGCTCAAACGTACATTCATTCATTAATTCATTTCAACTTATTTTCGTGCTTATATCCAATTAAGGTTCAAGCACGCTGTCCTGGGCAGACATCTCAGCTACCTGGGCTGTCTGTCTGGGACAGTGGTGTTAATGGTTAGCTTGTTAATGTTTAGTGAGAGAGAAGTTGATGTAGTGACCTTACACCTACCCACTGAGTCATTAAAATTCACTCTGTGTGTGAGATCGAACCCGGATGCGAACCCAATACCTACCAGCTTTGTAGCTGGCAGCTTAACCCCACGATACCACCAAGGTCGGTTAGTATGCTGTTGAAAACTGACTCTGAATGAGGATTATTAAACTCGCTCTTCGTGCGAGCCGATACCTGAATGCGAACCTAATACCTACCAGCCTTGTGTCTGGATGCTTAACCACGTCACCACCGATGTCGGTTACTATGCTGTTGAAAACTGACTCTGGGTGAGGGATGGTCTGCAGCGAGCCGCGATCCCAGTATCTACTAGCCAGGAAACCAATGTGTTAATCCTAGCACCATCAAGGACGATCATATTATAGTTTCAATCATGCATAATGTTACCAGAGTGACTATTCCCTGGTTCTCCGATTACCGTAATGAGACCAGAGATTTGGACTGGAAAGAAGGAAATATGTTAGACACACACACACACACACATTTTCTGCCCCGGGTTGGGTCCCTGGCCTCTCACAAATCGAACCCCGGGGCAGACATGCTCGAAACCTCTGTGGTATATGAGGGGGCGGGACGTAGCCCAGTGGTAAAGCGCTCGCTTGATGCACGGTCGGTTTGAGATCGATCCCCGTCAGTGGGGGCCCATTGGGCTATTTCTCGCTCCAGCCAGTGCGCCACGACTGATACATCAAAGGCCGTGGTATGTGCTATCCTGTCTATGTGATGGTGCATATAATAGATCCCTTGCTGCCAATCGAAAAGAGTAGGCCATGAAGTGGCGACGACGGGTTTCCTCCTTTAATATATGTGTGGTCCTTAACCATATGTCTGACGTCATATAACCGTAAATAAAATGTGTTGAGTGCGTCGTTAAATAAAACATTTCTTTCTTTTTGTGGTATATGTGTATGTTAAAAAAATTACGGAACGGAACACACACATTGTTAGAGCCGGAGCACGCAATGCAAACATCGGCATTCATTAGTGTCATCAATATACCGGTATTGAATTTAAAAGCGCAGACCCCTAGTTTTAACCCGTAAAAATGGACACTAAATTTAGTTAATTTACAAACCTGTAACTCATTTGGATAAAGTTACAACAGAGTGAAAGAAGAGTCTGTGACGTTAAAACAAAAAATATCCTTAAAAATAGACTAGAACTCGAATCAATAAACCATTACTTCTCATACGCACGTGCGTTTTTAAACATATGAAAAGAAAAGTATTTTGTGGTATTAGAAAGACCAGGTTGACCAGAAACACTTCGGTTGTACGAAAATGGATAATTTAAAGAATAAAATATAAGTAATGTTTGGTTTCAGTGATTATAAACAGCTCTAATAGTGAAACATATGCCTTAGTGATTAAAAACTAGGGTCTGTCCTTTTAATATGAGTTTTCGAATGTGGGTATGGATATGTCTCCTACTGAAACACAATTTGTATCTAAAATCCGATTATACAAACTGTGATATTTATAAATTTAAAAAAAATGGAAACAACTCATATATTATGTGCAATAATATACCGAACATTTTCATTTCAACTTATGTTCGTGCTTATATCCAATTAAGATTCAAGCACGCTGTCCTTGACAAACACCTCAGCTATCTGGGCTGTCTGTCCATGACAGTGGGTTAGTTGTTAGTTGGTTACTGAGTGATTAGTGAGAGAGAAGTCGTTGCAGTGACCTTACACCTACCCACTGAGTCATTAAAACTCACTCCCTGTGCGAGACCGAACCCGGGTGCGAACCCAATACCTACCAGCTTTGTAGCCGGCAGCTTAACCACGACACCACCAAGGTCGGTTAGTATGCTGTTGAAAACTGACTCTGGATGAGGATTATTAAACTCGCTCTTCGTGCGAGCCGATACCCGGATGCGCACCTAATACCTACCAGCCTTGTGTCTGGATGCTTAACCACGACGCCACGACGGTTACTATGCTGTTGAAAACTGACTCTGGGTGAGGGATGGTCTGCAGCGAGCCGCGATCCCAGTATCTACTAGCCAGGAAACCAATGTGTTAATCCCAGCACCATCAAGGACGATCATATTATAGTTTCAATCATGCATAATGTTACCAGAGTGACTATTCCCTGGTTCTCCGATTACCGTAATGAGACCTGAGATTTGGACTGAGTGATTAGTGAGAGAGAAGTCGTTGTAGTGACCTTACACCTACCCACTGAGCCCTTAAGAACTCGCACCGGCCTCGGTGGCGTCGTGGTTAAGCCATATGACTACAAGACTGGTAGGTACAGGGTTCGCAGCCCGATACCGGCTCCAACTCAGAGCGAGTTCTTAAGGGCTCAATGGGTAAATGTAAGACCACCACACCCTCTTCTTTCTCATTAACCACTAAAAACCTAACCCACTAGCCTGGACAGACAGGCCAGATAGCTGAGGTGTATGCCCAGGACAGCGTGCTTGAACCTTAATTGGATATAAGCATAAAAATAAGTTGAAATGAAATGAAATGAAATAAGAACTCGCTCTGGGTTGGAGCCGGTACCGGGCTGCGAACCCTGTACCTAGCAGCCTGTAGTCCGATGGCTTACCGAAGATGCATAATTTTATTCAGTATTGCACAGGTGTTTGGGGTTTTTCCAGACGCCAGGTTTAACAAGTAGAGCAATCACCTTACACTAGTGTCTATCTCACCCCTGTCTCCATCTCCAGGGACGACGCAGTGTCACAGAAGCCGTTGGCGACATAATGCATACAATCTGCGTCCTGCAAGGTTCCACTCTGCCTCCCTCGTTATTTGTCTTCCACATAAACTAGTTTCAAGCTGTTCGTGACGTAACCCGATGTCGACGATTACCTCTAACTGCTACCTGAGATGTCTAAAAGAATATCAATATGAGGTGTGGAATGTTATATATTGTTTTTCAAGGATGTCCCCAGGGCGGTGACAGACAGGGTATTGTCGTGGGGATTTATTATTGCAGTGAACAACTATTGTCGTTTGCAGGTGTCATTTGTCGTAGTTTCAAGAATGGATATTTGGGTAAAATATTTCATGGGTTTGAGATACTTAACTCCTTATTCAAGTAATAGACAATGCATTTGTTTAAATTCTAAAATTGTATGAAGTACAAAAATTTAAAAAATATAAAATGCATTCGAAAGATGTTGCAAACTGAATCGAGACGGTTAAAAATAGTGTTTAGAAGGGAACGTACATTAATACTAGTAGTTACTATTTATTTAATTTTTTTGGATGGGGATACATATAATAACACGATTAGCGGGCTACATCTATTCAAACGTTTAACGGAATCGGCAATATTCAATAATAACTAATCAAAGTCATAAATATTGACTAACGGGCTTCCATCATCTGTAACCAACTTGTATTGAAAATGACTCTGAATGTTTAACAAGCTTTTCTACCGTAGCTACCTACCACTGGTCGCTCGGGGTTTACCTACTTGTGAGATGTCAAAATGACAATAGACCCATTTAGCAAAACTGCAAAGAAAACAGAAAGAGTTCTTCAGACGCACGTGCTAATTATTTACCCATACAATATTCTTCCAATTGTTTCCTTGTTACGTGTGAAGAGAATGGTCTAATAAGCTTAACGACCAGCGACAAGGTTATGACATCCAACCAATCAAAACGCGTCTTAATGACTTCAGTACACAAACGGCTACCATAGAAATGGTTCGTTACATCTATAGATATATATACCCTGGGCATTATTTAGTGTTTGTTTTGCGAATATAACAGAATGTGTTCCAGAGGGTGAGTACTTTGTAAATATTTTGGAGCAGATTTTATGTTGACCTTTTAAATTTGCTAAATATTGACGTAGAGAATAATGTTATTATAAGTATAAGGCTTATAACTGGAGTTGTTAGTAAACAGGGTGACAGCTCTGTGACGTAACAACAGTTTTCAGTTTTCATTTTCAATGTATATTCGTGCTTGTATCCATATAAGGTTCAAGTACGCTGCCCTGGCCACACAGCTCTTCTATCTAAGTCTGTCATGAATATGCATGTATGTTAATTGTTTGTAAGGGGGGGGGTGGGGGGTTAGCTCAGTGGTAGAGCGCTCGGCTGAAGAGCGATGAGTCGCAGGATCGATCATCCTCGTTGGATTTCAGGTTTTGATGACCCGTCGCCACAGCGATTAGTCTCAATGAAATAAGCACGATCGAAATTGATTTTTCTGTATTGTATACGTTAAACTGAAACATATTACTCTCTAACGCAAACTGCAAACGCCATATTTAGTTGAAAAAGACGTTTAAATTTATTTTAAACTCTTTTTTTTTTTTTGAATTTGTGTAAGAAATAGAATATTACCTTCGTTTCCGTTAGACATCATTTATCTTACAACTCGTTGTTTAAAAACGTAACTAATTCGCCTCATGTAGTATTCTCTGTATATCACCATGATCGGTATATGTCAAACAAGATACTAAAAGTTGGGATAAAAATGTCTTTGAAGTTCTAATGGGCGATATGTAACATCTATGCCCATATCGTAACCCGTCTCTAAATACACTAGCAACTAAACC